>NC_053162.1:119266835-119284518 GCF_016835505.1 Polypterus senegalus
GCTGACTCACCAATTCTTTTCTGCTAAGCTCTTAAAATAATAAACAACCTAGTGTTTCAGGATCTAAAGTCATCAGGTACTATAGATAAGTAAAGCTGTGTGTCATCTTCATAACTGTAGTAGCTCACCGCATGTTTCATGATAATCTGACCTAACAGGAGCATATACATTAACAATAAGGGTGGGCCCAGAATGGCCTCTATATTCCATATACATTATTGTGGATCACTGAACTATAATCACCACTAACAAAAAATTTCCTACCTGATAAATAATATGAAAACAAATTTAAGACACTAGCAGACAGACCCACCCATTGGTTAAGGTGATTAATAAGAATACTGTGGTCTATGGTGTCAAGTGCTGCGTTCAATTCTAGGAGAACAATATATATGTCTGTGTCAGCATTAAATCATTGAAAACTTTAACCACTACAGTTTCTCCGGTATTATTTTGGTCTATAACCTGGATGAAACTTAAGAAATAATATAATGCATGTTTGAGTAATCATATAACTTCTGAAAAGCTATTTTTACTAGAATTTAGTTTAAAAAGGGTTGTTTAGCAAGAGATTTAAAATTTTTAAAGACACAAGAGTCAGGATTATTTTTCTTGAGTGGGGGCTTAACTACTGCAATCTTCAAACTCTGGGAAGACCCCTGTATCTAATAAAGAGTGAACTATGTCAAGTACACTATCAATTACTACATCAAAAACGTCTTTGAAAAAGTCAGTCGGGACTAGGTCAAGGACACAAGTGAAATGTTTTATCTGAGTAATTATTCTACAAAGACCATATAAACTTCCATTCATCCATTATCCAACCTGCTACATCGTAACTACAGGGTCACTGGGGTCTGCTTGAGCCAATCCCAGCTAACACAGGGTGCAAGGCAGGAAACAAACCCCGGACAGGGCACTAGCCCATCACAGCCATATAAACTTATTTTAGTAATTTAAATTCTCTAAAAATGAGCATGCTTAAGTTTTTACAGGGTTGAGTTTTAAGGAATGTATTATATTACATTTAAAATTATTTTATGTTTATCAAATGCTGCAATATTTTAGCATGATTTGCTTGAAGTTTTCAGGAAGCATTCAATTGATTGAGCTGGGTTTAAAATATGATCAATAACAGAAAATAAAACCTAACAGTTTCTTTGATATCAATATAATGTTTGTCCCCAGTAACTAGGTGGCGGGTAAAGTTGTTTGGTGGTGCCTCAAAAAAGACATTCAGAGCTGGACAGCAGCTTGTGTAGCATGCCAGAAGGCTAAAATACATTGCTGTGTTCAAACCCCAATGACTCCTTTCCCAGTGCCTGCTCAACATTTCAACCTTGTTCACATGGACCTGCTAGTCCCCCTTCCTTCTTTTAATGGTTTTAAACACCTTCTCACTGTTGTTGACAGGTCTAACAGGTGGCCTTAAGTTGTTCCTTTAATGCCCATGACTGAGTTCTTGCAACATGCAGACAGTCATTGAGGTGCTTGTTAGTGAAGGGAACTGTACTGTTTGAAATTGGTATTCTCCATTCCTGAAAATGCACTTTCGCTTGTGTAACTGGACACAAAACTAATCGATTTTATTTGAAAAAGCAGACTCAAAGGTTTATTGTTTATTTCAGTGAATGAGAATTTTTCTCTCCATACTAAGTTAAGTGTCATCTGCTCATCTGAAATTTTGTATTTTGCAATTTTCTTGTCATTTTCACTGGTAGCTCTCTAAGCATTTTGTCTATTTTGCATTGTGATACACAAAGGAAATGAAAAGACATAAAATGCTAGTGCATCCCCTTTTGAGAGAAAACTGAATGTGCTTGTTTTGAGCAGGAATTTAAATTCTGAAAATTGAGTAATAGACTTAAACACATTTCTTACTACCTGGGGCCAAAGAAAATGTTTTAGGAGCCACATGTGGCCCATGGGTCACGTGTTCAGTAGCACACACAATGAAGTCCTAAGCTGATCAACATACAATATCACACCATCAGCGTTATCATTGACCTACAACAAGCTGACAACAGAGGACAGGGAAAACAAAATCTTCAGTTAGCAGCTTTCCTGGAGGAAACCAAAGTCAGACACAGTCACCATCCTAGAGACATAGACCAACTGGTCAACCACACCCTCTTCGGCATAACAGTATAAATCTGTACTAGGCTTTCTAATAGGATGATAGAATCTTTCCATCCTTTGATTCCAAGGCTCCTAGTATCTCAGATGTCTTTCACATACACCCGGGTCAACACAGGGGATTATCAAGTTTGATTATTTTCAATTTGCTACATATTGCACTACCAAGAATAAAATTGCTGTCAGCAAGATGTGCTGGGTCAAAAATCACCAACATTAAAAGACCTCTTTGAATTCTGACATTTTAAGATTCATCAAGAAAGGTATGCTATCTACAGTTTGCCCCGAATATTCTGTCAACCAAATATTTCATTGTTTCAACTTGGCACCTCTCTCCACTGCTGCATGTCAGCTTCACTGATTCTGCTGTGTGCTGCCCCTCTATAACCCAATTGATATGTTCTTATGTTCTGTCCCAATTCAAGTCACCCACTGCTTACATTGGATATAAATCCAATACACAGTCTACTTGTTTTCCCACCTCTGTGATGAAAATGAGGATCTGTCCCACAGCTAAGATGAGCAAAGGGATGTGGCAGATTTGAGCATCTTAAATGCTTTATCATACACAGTAAGTACACTTAGTACAGTAAGTAGCACTGCTCTTATGTCCTATGTCAAAGGGCTGCTTGTAACTGACAGCTTTTTGATTTTTGAGAATTGCCGAGATAGTACCAGTGTTGCATGAAATTGATATTAAATGGCTAAAATATTTTAATGCTTAAACTAAGTGATATCCAAATGTATACAGTATGTCATTATATTTTTGCGATGTTAGGTGTATTTTATTTAACACCTTTTATGTTTTATAATTACCTTCAAGATTTTTAGATCATTTTGTTAACTAAAGATGTAGAAAATCCATCCATCCATCCATTTTCTAACCCGCTGAATCCGAATACAGGGTCACGGGGGTCTGCTGGAGCCAATCCCAGCCAACACAGGGCACAAGGCAGGAACCAATCCTGGGCAGGGTGCCAACCCACCGCAGGATGTAGAAAATGATTCAAGCAAAGGTAGTAGTAAATCAGGGACATTTGCATCATACCTGTGTTTCCAAAAGATACTTTAACCTCTCTGTATAGTTAATGTTGTTAATGCCTAAATTATTAGCCTTGATTTACATGTACACCCCACAGTACTTACCTGTTTAATATTCATTTATCAACCATGCCTCAAACATAGTTACAGATCAAATATAAAGCAACTTTAGAATGCCTTAGCAAGGGCCAAGGGCCAATTACAAAGTGTCATCCTTCAATATGCCTTAGCAAAGGCCAAGAGCTGCTTCAAGAGCTGGAATCCTGCTAGACCTTACCAGACTAGCTTTTGAAAGGGCTGCACAAATCAAACAGATCAATAAGGGCGATGCTGTTGACCTCAGCTTCAAAATCTCAGCAGGGACCTTTACCCTTAAAAGGGCTTCACAATTATAATAGAACAAGCACAGCTCAAGGCCAGATCTGTACCCTTGACATAGCTAAACAAATAAATTATTCAAACAAGCACATTGCTGCAGATATCAATAAACAAAGTTTCAGTGAAGAAATATTCAAATTTAAATTTTAGTCATTACTTCTGTTTATTTACAGTGAAACTAGGAATTAAATACTTGAAGTCAGTGGTAAAGGAAATATACAACCCAAATAATTAAAATCAATGTTCGTAAAGCAAGCTTCAGTGTAACTGACAGATGTCCATATAATTTAAGACCAGTCCTTAAAAGTATGTCCCTTCATGGTGCAACCTTTCTGCTCCTCCTCTTAAATGGGGCATATTTTAGGTGTCACTGCACTTCAGTGTGGCTTTTGATCTGCATACACTTCCTCTCTTTCATACAATGCTCCATTCTCACTTCTTATATTAAAAGCTGTGTGTCATCCCTCCATTTTAAAAAGCTGTATAGAATCTGTCTCTCTCAAAAGCCATTGCATTTGCCTGCCTCTTAATAGCTGTGCTTTCTTTTATACCTTGGCTTGATGGCTATTTCTTAAGTTATAATAGTCAAACATCAGATGACTGAAAATTTCCCTTAGTCTTTGCTACCTGTCAACCTGAAGTTATTTTAAGCTAATTATAGGATACAAGTTAAGCAACAAACTCTCCCAAAGCCTCAATTTCAAACCTTCTCACAAGCATACACACACTAGTTAGTTTACCTAAGTTTAAACATGGATATTAACACTAAGTACCCATCATATGAAAATATTGCACCTTTTTTCTTTTTTTTAACACATGCAGAGTGGAAGGCTAGAATACTGATCTGGTGGTAACATCATGCATTTCGAAAGCAGCTCTGCAACAATCTTACAGTATGCTTGCATAAATGTTTTGTCAGCGTTTCTTCTAAACTCCTGTTTTAAATGCACACAATTAAAAGTAATGTAACATTTTTCTATGAGCTCTATAGCACAGGTATTGTCCTGGTCACGCAGTTTATTAACTTAAAACATACATTTTATATAAACCAAACACTCAAATGAAATATTATGAGCTTTTTAAATTTAAAATTAAGTAAAAAAAAGGCTAAAGGTTGTAGTGTTCTACATGAGCTGAAAGTACTTGGGTATCTGTGTTGGTCAAAACAGCAATTCTCCATCATTGTTCAAAGTGGCAGTGAGAATACTGTCAATACGTTCATCCATTTGCCTTGTTGGTTTATAGTCATAGAATGTTGACAATGTGACAACTTTGTTCATAAATACAGTAAGTTAGAAAACTAAATATTCTTTAAGTGCTAAACATTCTAAATGATGGGGGATTGTTGATATATTCAGTTAATTAATAAATATACAAAGTTATATAAATAAATTATTTTAAAATATGAAACTCTACTCTGAAGTGATATTGCTTTTGCAAAATTGCAAAATGTATTTTCTTTAAGGGTTTTTATATTAGATTTTGTGCATTTATGAGGGAACTGTGGAACATCCATAGTATAACAAGAGCTACAAAGTTTATTTCTAAAGCACGTTTTCATACACAAGATGTAGCTCAAAGTAGTTTAAAGAAAAAGAGAGAGAGAGAGAAAGAGAGAGGGGTTGGGAGCATGCACTAATAGCACATTGTCGCACCCACCACACAAAGATAATCAAATTAAAATAGTTATGAATAATAATGAATAAATGGCAAATATGAAATCAATACAGACTTAAATATATATATATATATATATATATATATATATATATATATATATATATATATATATATATATATATATATATTTAGTAGATAGAATATAAAACTATATATGAGGACTCTACCTATGTCAATTAAGATAATATCAAATGGCTGGGAGAACAGAAAGGGAAAAAAAAACCTCCAGTTAAGATGGAGAAAATAAAATCTGAAAGGGTTCCAAGACCAAAGACCACCCAAGCCCCCAATGAGCATACTAATTCACATAAATGTTCTTAAGCTGCTCCTGATTGATTCCATGTTTCTTCCCTGAGGAATTCGATGCAGTTGGTCTCATGGACAGCCTGCAGTACCTACCTTCATTCGAGCATCACAAGCAGCTGGAAATTACCTTGATGGTGATGGTACAACAGAACGCCACCACAGAAAAACTGGAAGGGAAAGCTGAGAAATTTCAGATTAGCAATTATTCCAAACCCTTGTGGAAAATTATAATTCTGTGCATGTATAACCTCTCAGGGGTACAACTAAAATGTAGCTATGACAAACACAAATTAAATAAGTAGGATATTAGGAGTTTTATTTACAATGGTCTATGTTGTTAGACTGGCATATTTCTATTGATAAGGTATTCCAGATTTTTTATGCTTAGCTCCTGGTTTGTCATGTGGTGGGTGCGGCAATGCGCTGTATCAGCACGTGTTCCTAACCTCCTCCTCCTCTTCGAATAATAAGCAGATCACTATTAGAAGGAACATGCACTTCAAAATATTGGAAAGAGACAGATTATTTAAAGGTTTTTATACCATTAGTAGCATTTTCAAGTCGATTTTAAAAGAAATAGATAACTAATGTAAAAATGCCAAAAACAGTAAGACATTGTCAAATTTACATTTTTTGGTTAGAATTCTTGCTGCTTTATCCCAAACTAATTGTCACCAATTGATGCCTTTCTTAAGTAGACCAGTTAGGAATTATTACAGTAATCTAGGTGGCAAAAAAAGAAATGCATTGATTTCTCAGCTTGTTGCATTGTTTTAAGAGGTCTAACTTTTGCAGTGTTTCATCAATGGAAAAATAAAGTCTTAGTAATATGGTAATGTTGATTTAAAGTTTAGGTTAGAGTCCATGATTACACCTAAACTGTTTACTTCCACCTTGACTTTCTATACAGCAGGGGGCACTAGCTTCCTGGTTGGAATAAGTTCTTTTAAGTAACCTGAACCTGAATAGATATATTATAATGAGGTGATATCTGTCCCATAGTGATACGGCGGTAAGAAATCACATAAGAGAAAATAACTTAGATTTCTTTAATGATGGTTTACGGCGCATAACAGAAGAGGAAGCCATGACAAGCCCATGTGTAGAGTCTGCCATTTTCGTCCCTGCGCTGGAAGGATTTTCAGGATCGGATAACGTTATCTCCCATCCGTCCGTCGGCTTCAAAAGTGTGCTGGGCAACGTTTCAAGGCTTTATACTCTTTCTTCATGTGCAGGTCCTTACTTAAGTAAAATCATGCCATTCCAAACAAGGCAAAGAGTTAATTCAATTTCATGCTGACTTTAACACACAGGAATAGTGCATGTTGCCCATTTCTCTTTGTCTATCTTGTCCTGTGCTTGGCCTAGCAGTTCTAAATGCTGAGCCCCTTTGTACTAAATCTGGCTCAGCTATGCATGTAGAAAGAAAAGAAAAACAGATTTAAACTTATATTCTGATTACAGACTTCTAATGCTAAGGAATCAAATCTATTTCCAATACTTTCATTATTTTCATTATTGCTAATCACTAAATTCCTGTTTTTCCCCTTTTTAGCTTGAGAAAATTGCTACTCCTCCATTTAGGAATATGAGACAGACATTGTATCAGGGAACTCAGAGTGTCAGGGTCATCAGGTCCTATAGATAAGTAAAGCTGTGTATCATCTGCATAGTTGTCGTAGGTCATCTTGTGTGTTGAGATAAGATAGACTAATGGGAGTATGTAGATTGAAAAAAGAAGTTGGCCCAGAACAGATTCTTGAGTCGCACCATATACAATATCCTGAATCCCTGAACTACACTCACCACAACTAACACAGAATTTTCTACAAATTAAAAACACTGCTCAAGAGACCAATATCTAAGGCGTTTATGAGAATACTGTGGTCTATAGTGTCAGTTGCAGCACTCAAATCTAACAACTACAGCAATAATAGAACATGAACAGATAGGTGGCCCCTGTCCGCATTACCCTACAAGTCGTTTACTACTTTAACCAGTGCAGTTTTTGTACTATGATTTGGACTAAAATTTGACTGAAACTTATCAAGAATAGAATATTTGATCAAGTAATTATTTAACAGCTGGAAATTTGTTTTGTTCCACAATTTTACTTAAAAATGCAAGTTATAAATACAGTAAGTCTAAAGATGTCAAAGACAGAGGAGTCAAGATTATTTTTCTTGAACAGGGTTTTAACCACTGTGGTCTTCAAAATCTGGGAAGACACTACTAAATCTAATGAAGAGTTAATTATGTCAACTACACTATCAATTAGTATATCAGAGATGTCTTTGACAAAGCCTGTTGGAACTGGTTTAAGATTTCAAATATAGGGTTTTAGTTGAGAAATTATTTTAGGTAAACCTATTTGGGTAAAGAAATTTTATTGGTGAAAACCAGAATGCCTGAAGTTCAACAGGGTTAACTTTGGAGGAATTAATTCTATAGTATCTAAAATATTTAATTGGGTGTTTTAAAATGCTGCAAAAGCCTCACAAGTTTCTCTAGAAGTTTTCAGGAGGAATTTCGTAGTTTGAGATGGATTTTGAAGAGAATCGGTGGTTGACAATAAAACTCTTGGATTTTCTGCATTATCAATTATAATTTTAGAGAAATATTACTTCATCTCAAGGCAGACTGATTTATTATATTCAGTTATATGTGCCTTCAATATTTCAAAATGAACTGTTAATTTCCTCCATATTCACCTCTGATACCTTTTTTTTTTCTTAAACTCAGGCACTCAATGAGTCTTCCTAGCTATTTTTTCCACCTTACTGGTGTTACAGTGCTGTATTAGGTCAAGTACTAAATTCCAACTAATTTTTCAAATTTTAGCAAAACTAGAGTCTCCTGGTGCATTGAAAAATGTTTTTAAGAATATGTTCTAGTTACTAGTATTTCTACATATTATAAAATGAAGAAATGATCAGATATACCAGTTCCACTGACTGGATTAAACCAGGATACTACTGAAACAATAGAGAACCATGGACCCAATCCAGTACTTATCAACTCAAATACGATATATTATACACTTTATCGATAGGGGACAGAGGTGGAAATTCTTGATCAATTAATGACTCTCTTAGTTTGAACAGTGAATCTTCCGATAGCTGCACAAGGGCTGCACTCAAAAACCTTTCAGGGGTAATGATATTTTCAGGAGATTCTGCAATTTCATAGGGGTAAATTGTCCTGGAAGGGAATCATTTTTATTGTTTCTACTTCCAGCCTGATAGGCAATAAAGAACAAAAGGAAGCTGAGCCCCATGTAACCAATGTTAATTCCTCCAGTCTTAACTTATAAGCTAACAGCTCTCTGTTACACATGTTATAACTCTGATTAGTTTTCTTTGAATTGCAAGTACGTACACAAATGGGTCTCCTTACAGTCTGAGAACTGCTGAGACACAGTAGCCCCCAAACCAATAACATTGGCATCAACATTTACAATTAACTGGAGTTAGTAGTCAGGATGGAGGAGGATTGGTACAGATACAAATATTTTTTTCAGAGCATCAAATGAAGCCTGAGCATCTGAGAACCATTCAAGTGTACAATTAACTCTTTTTCCAAAATTAAGTGATAAAGTATATAACTGATATACTAATATGCTAAATTCTCTATAATTCTTCTATAGAAAGTTGAAACTCTCTTAATCATATGAACTTGCTTAATACTCTCGGGTGCCTTCCAGTTATATACAGCAGCAACCTTAAATTCATCCATTTTCACAACAAATATGGAAATTTCATACACTAAAAAATTATAGAGTCCTGACGAAAATCCACTTCTAATGTTTTACATACAAATTATTTGCTCTGAATCACTGAAGTACCTCTATCACAAGCTGCACATGTGTCATGATATTCCTTAAGAAAATCAAAATGTTGTCAAAATAAAAATCAAAATGTTGTCAAAATAACTAGGACATAACAAAAGCTTGAAATACAACCGTCTCATTAGCAAATCCTTAAGGTATAATGCCCTGTAGAAGGTGTTCAATTTCACCTTCCACTCGGCCCTCGTCCCCCTCACAAAATCTTATTAAACTATATGCACACTGTAAATGCACTTTCTTAAATACAGTAAAACGTGGCACCTGATTGATTAGTGAGGAAATAAGAGGAAGAGTAAAATAGTTTTCAAGTGTTATTTTATTAGGCTCCCACTAATTAATGCAAGTTCATAGACCTCCTTTTTATTTTATTAAAACAATCTGGCATCAATTGGACTACTAGAAGGTTAATAGACCCTGTTTTCAAATTATCTTTAATATACTCATCCATTACCAAACTTTCATAATGAGACAAGGTATAAATTATCCCTTTAGGTAAAGGCCCCTGAAAAAAAGATCAACAGGGCAAATCAATATCACTATGTGGAGGCAACTCATTTAACTTTTTACTGAAAATGTTCTATAAATTCCTCAGATTATGAAGGAAGCATCTGAACAGAGTTACAGTGAACCATTGATGTTAGGGTTGTTCTCTTTTATGACAAAAGGAACCCCACTCTTTAATTTCCCTAAATGACCAGTCAATAAAAGGGTTATACCATTCTAGCATGGTGTAACTCAAAACGAGTCTGGGAATAGTACTGGAGATAGTTACAGCTGTGATTGTTTTACTATTCAAGGAGCCCATTTGTAGTGTAAGTGGAGGAGAACGTTATTCAGTAATACCACTCCCCAATGGATTACCATCCACACACATAATGTTAGGCTTTACTTTTAAAAAAGGAATCAGTTTTAATTCCGTAATTAAATGCTAATTACTTTATTAATTTAATTAATTAAAGTTAATAAGTTTTCTGCTCTATTTGAATCATGTGTCAGACAGTCTACTACCTTAACTGGTACAAATATAAAATTATCCCAGAAAGTGGGTTTAATCATTTTAGTAAAGTTCAAGGACGAAGGGACCGATTTTGATCCTATTTTAATCATTTGTGCAGCAATTATAGAGCCCAAATTCACCACAGTAAAAGCAACACCTCTCAGTAAGACATTTGTGATGTTCAGCTGCACTTATAAATGTACAGTATGTTCAGAGTAGATGGAGATTGACAGGTTTTTACTCCTCCCTTTAAAAAACTTTTGTTTAAAGAAGTTGGAGATAAACAGGTCTTTACTCCGTTTTAATCTGGAAAACACTATAGCCAGTTCAGTAATATTTTCAAGCATTCAAGTAATAATTGCATTGTTCTAACATACTTGTTCCTTAAGCTGCTTGTACTCAGACTTAACTTTTACCAACTTAATCAAATTATCATTCAATTCAGGATCCTCAATTTCGTCTCTAACTATATGTATTTCTTGTAGCAGAGACAGAAAGAGAAAGGAAAAAAAGATCGGTAACAGAATGACACATCGTAGATAACTGGGAGATCAATCAGAGAGAAGTTTGGAATGGTTGCCAAGCAGTTACTATGAAAGGTCAAACAAAACTGTTTATCACTAATGTGATTGGTGTTGGTATTGTGGCAAACATAATTCAGCAAATTTCTGCTTTAATTGGAGCATTACATGAAGAAACTATTGCATTTTTGTCATTCAATCACACATTCCTCAAATATTTTTATGATTTCCCTTATTATAGCAACAAAGTCCTACAATAGTCCTAATTGTGGCTGACAGTACGTCTCAAATATTTTTTCAAATCATGGTTAAACTATATTGTTAGGCCTTTGGACTCTGGATGATACTCCAACTTAAAATTAACCAAACAACCAAATCTCTCACTAAACAACTTCTAGAAAGATAGAAAGATAAATTGTTGATTACAGTCTTATACAATATATCAGTGTTTCTTTTTTTTCTTGCAACCTAATCGCCTCCAATAGTCTCAACAAAGCAATGTCAATTGCTTAAACATCCTATGGCAACCAATTACAAGACCCTTTCATTTTAAATACAATGGTGAGTCACGACCATGTCTGACCCAAAAGCCAGCAAGCCATGACCCATTTTGGGTTGTAATCCATAGTTTAAGAATGTGCTCAATAGGTGATGGAAATCCATTAAGGCTAACAATTCTCTAAAGAAAGATATCAACTGACAGTTTACCTGAAGGAAGCCCTTTCCTAGGGATAAAATTTGAATGAAAACCAAATGGCAATGACCAAGATGCTGGTAAATCCTTTAAATGAAAGCAGGTCAGTGAAAAAATCCATTAAAATCTGCTCCCGAGGTCAAAATGGCACAGGAAGAGACAGGAATAATCCAAAGAGAAACCCAAAACATTTCTTGGTTCTGCAGCACTTCTCAAGCAGCCACATAATCGCTAAAGTCTTCATCCATATTTTTCCAGCAAATATTAGGTGAGAATACAGTATATGCAATGACTGAGCAACCCCTAAATGTACAAACTTGGATGTTTAATAACATTAATCAAGCCTTGGGCACCTAAGATCCTAGAATACATATAGTTTACCAGTAGGTGTTTTTTCTGGTCGGGGTAACAACTTTGTCCTGATTGAATTCTAGTTATTATATTTTCAGTTGAGGGTAAGATTAAAGCACCTGAAATTTTCTTAGTAGGATGGATGGGCTCAGGATCCTGTTCACTTTCATTCAATTCATGAATAACAACAAAAATTTATTTCTTGTATAGACCAAAAATCACACAAGGAATGCCTCAATTGGCTTTAACAGTTCCTGTTTTTGACAACACCCTGGCCTTGACTGCCTTAAAAAAAAAAAAACCCTCGTAGGGAAGAAAATAGAAGAAATCTTGTGAAAGGAAATTTAGAGTGAGACACTGGTTGAGCATGCGATGGATGTCAAAAATGGGGTAAACACAGTATACAAGAGAGAACATAAATAATGCTCTTCACACAGGTAGATGGCCAATCTATCATTGCCACCTCAGAAATACAATACAATAGTACAAAGCAAATTGTTCTTGCGCAGAGCTCCTACCAAGTACAGGAACATAGTGCCACAATAACCCTTAAGATAGAATGCAAGAGTACAATATACCACTCACTAACTACAGAACTATCACATATAAGGATACATAATTGTTCAAATACATCTAAAACAAAGTAGAATCCAATTAACATAAATTAAAAAACATCAATATCTGTCCATGAATACATGACAAGAAATGGAAAAGTTAAAATGGATAAAAAAATTATGCCTATCTGGCTTGTTGGACATTTCAACTGTTTAGCCAATTTGAGGTATATTAGATTTTTATGATCGGTTTAGATCATGAAAGGAAACTTATCACCATTCAAGTAATGATGACAATCGTCTAGTGCCAATTTACTGGCTAACAACTCATAACACTAGAATCCCTGAATCCTACGAAAAAACTTGTAATCCCGGCCCAACTTAAACTGTTTTGCACCTCTTCATCAGCAGTTTGATTTTTGTTTTTTAAATGTGTTGATCAGCACAAGCAGCAAGCAGCGTGCTATCCCATTATAATTCACAGCAAGAAGTAGGCAAATCACTGATATAATAGTAGATCCGATTTGATTGCAACTGTCTTTACATTCTGGGAAGTGACTTCTTGTCCCCTTCAAATATTGTTTCTGAGGACTAGTATAATTGTGCCACTGATATGTTTAGTAAAGGTCAGGTGATTGTGTTTTCTGACCTTGGGATTGATTACATTAATTGTTTTAATTTCTAAGGATTCAGGAAATCACACAATAACCAACTACAAAATAAGTGGAATGTGCATTACTTATTTGGTATATGCCATAATCCACAAAAGGTATTCTGTAAAAATGCTAGAAAAATGGCCATACTGTAGAGATGCATTTTCCATTATTCATTTTGACTTGTGTTTATTATTCAACCAGTTAATCAAAATGTGAGAACTTTGATAAGTGGTATTTATTTAGAAAAATTTACATTTTTAGTCTGTCAAGTGCATTATCAATTTCTTCCACTGCTATTCTTTATTGAACTTATTGACAGTTACCTGCAATTTGCCAAAGGGCTTTTTCTGCGATGACTCCAATGGGCAACATGTAAAAACAAATAAACTTAAAGGACTAGAAAAATCAGGGCATACAATTCATTACCAAAATTAACAGAAAATCCTGCAACTTAACATGAAAATGTGAGTGGATGAAATAGACCTTAAAAGACAGTTGGCTTGAAATTAACATCAAAAATTACATTCATAAAACAGCTGTCAAAAATGTAATAGGTGAAATTAACATCAAAATGAGTGATTACTTGAAAATCAAATCACCAGTGTCTTGAAATTATTATGCCTGTTTCACCGCACAATTTTCTTCCATCCAGTAGAACAATGTGTGCTCAGGCAGCAGTGAAGTGATCCTGAAAAAAGATTGGAGGGGCTGAGGCTTAATCTAGGCACAATTCAAAGGCAATAACATTCATCATTGAATCCATGTTACTTTATATTGAGTTCTGCTTATTTTCACTTTCCTGTATTGTTCATATCTTAAATTGGTCCTTATGATAGAAGTATCAAGGAATGTACTAAAATGACAAGTATCTATGTATCTGTGTGTTCATCCAGTTGCTATATCTCTGTTATATATCATTTAGTATGAGATTTGTAAAAGCAGTGTTAATGTTTTCAATGATCCATCTGTTGGAATGAAAAAGACCACATTCATTACAAATTTTGGCATGGGATTCATAAAAGCTGTACTAATATTTGTGATGCACCATCATCTGCTGGAAAGAAAAAATAAACGCTTTTTAATAATATATGCATTATCAAATACATGCCAATAGATAGTGGACTGCAATCGATGAAGCTGAGTACACTAATGTCTGCGTTGATTACTTAGATTTCAACTCATCTTAGATGGAAGAAAACTATAACAGAAGAAATATAAAATGATTTTTGTCACTCTCCATCTTCCCCATATTAGTTAATTGGTGCTATGGGAATTGCTGCTGCTTCATAACTTCAAAATAATCAGATTTTAATATCTATTAACGGTAATATGCATGCAAAATTTCATGAACTTTGGACTGATGTATTCAACCCTCCCCTATTACAATTATAAAACTTTATGAAATAATAGAGGGATTTTTATTAAATTAATCATTAAACTAGATCAAAGAGAAACTAATGGAAGCATGCAGTCTTTTCTTCAATACTCTGTTCTACTCATGTGCTTAAACAAGCCAAACATGGATACAACTGGTGGTACTTGAGCTGTGTTGTCCCAGAATGTGTAAAAAATGCACTGCATGTGAGTGACACAGAAAATGTTTTTTTCTGTATACTATAATTATTTGCAAGTGTATTTCGATATTCAGCACTGTCAAAACACACCTTTCTTCTCTCACTTTCAGATCTCCATTTAAAATTGTTCTTGGCTTAAGCAACAGACATGCCTGCATATCAAAGAAACACATTACTACAGCAATGCAGAAAAATCGACGAATGTGGATCTGTGAGAGAGAAGCTGTGCCTGTGTAGCTACTTCTCAACAGAAACTACAAAAGTAATTAAGGATTAAGGCTGGATTATTAAGAAGCAGGTTGTGTCTTTCTAATATAACAGTTGCAGATTATTTCAGTTTAACAATTTAATTGATTTGATTTGTACTTTTTGTGTAATTCTTTATTGTGTAAGGCTATTTTCGCAGTTTACAAAATCTTGTGTGAAAAGTTAACTCCAAATATTTTGTTATGAAGACTAGTTTTAAAATAAACATCCTTTTGCTTTTATATATATTGTAATAAAAGATAAGAGACACTCATAAAGGGTTGGGGTTTTTAGCCCCATATACTGCAACAAATGTTCGGCAATTGTTTTACAAAAACTCAAAAGACATTGAAGGGTAGGAGGACGGACAGTTTACAGGGAAGGACCGGCAATTATAACATGTAATGCTGGGAGAATTGCGGTGGTGTATGGGAATATGATGTCATCAACTGGGAAGCAGAGGGAAGAAAGGGACCCAGAAGTGTGCATCTCTTAGAGTCATCTGGGCGGTCTTTACGGCGGCGGTGTCTCAGTCTTTCTGAAGAAACAAAGAGAGAAAGGTTAGTATGCTGCCGTCCCCCAGCAGAACTTGTTGTGGTGCCAATTGGGTCCTTAAACTGCTCCCCAAGTGCTCATGTTTGACATGACCCCCACCTTAGCTCAAACTGATTGGGTCAGGCGGCCCGAACCGAGAGGTTGTGTACCCGAGAGAGCGCATCAGCATTGGCCTGCAGGTTACCCCGGTGATAAATGACAGTGAACGTGAATGGCTGCAGGTCCAAAAACCACCTGGTGAACCGAGGATCCAGTTCCCTGTGAAGGGCCATCCACTGGAGGGCCGCAAGATCCATCACCTGAGTAAACTCCCGGTCCAGCAGGTAGTACCGCAGGTGAGTTACTGCCCAATTGATAGCCAAGGCTTCCTGCTCCACCGCGTCATACCTCGTCTCCCGGTCCAACAATTTCCGGCTCAGGTATATCACAGGGTGTTCGACACCATCGATGCTCTGTCTCAGCACGCCACCAAGACCTGTGTCCGAAGTATCGGTCTGGAGAATAAAAGGAAATGAAAAGTAACACAGGTGCCATTGTAAGGGCCATTTTTAAGTCACTGAATGCCTGTTCCGCTTTTTCACTCCACAACACATGTAAAAGGGCCCTTTTCTTTGTCAAGTCTGTCAAGGGTGCTACCTTCTCAGAAAACTGAGGTACAAACCGGCGGTAGTAGCCCGCTAATCCTAAGAAGGCTTGCACCTGTTTCTTGACTATCGGACGGGGCCATTCCAGGATGTCTTTAATTTTAGAACTCTGTGGCGTCAGCAGCCCTCCTCCTACTAGGTAGCCCAAATATCTGGCTTCTTCCATTGCAAAGTAACATTTCCATGGATTGATACTCAGCCCGGCTTTTGCTAGTGTCAGGAGGACGGCGTAGACATCATCAAGGTAGGTGGCACAGTAGGACTGGTGGGGCCTTAGCACTCTGTGTACCAGATGTTGGAATGTCGCCGGCGCCCCGTGCAGCCCAAATGAGAGAACCTTGTTTTGCCAGTGTCTGCTAAGGGTGCTAAAAGCAGTTTTCTTTTTTGTGGATGCCGTTAAAGGAATTTGCCAATACCCCTTTGTCATGTCGAGAGTAGTCAAGTAATGGGCTGTCCCCAGTCTCTCGAGGAGCTCATCCACTCGGGGCATGGGATAGCCATCAAATTTGGAGACCTGGTTAAGATGTCTAAAGTCGTTACAGAATCTCCAGGACCCATATGGTTTGGGTACGAGGACAATAGGACTGGACCAGGGGCTATGGTTCTCCTCAATGATGTCCATGTCCCATATTCATTGAACCTCTAGCAATAGAGTCGCTCCCTGACAACTACCCAGGCTCTGTCACTGTCGTGCTGAATCAGTGAGGTCCGGCCTGGTGCCTTGCTGACCACCTTCGTGACAGACAGGATCGCTGTTTCGAGCTCCTGTTGTTGGTGGAATGACAAATTGGTACCGAGGTTAGGCATGGTCTTTTCTGAGAAAGAGAGAGGACAGTCTTCCCTGTTCTTCCACGGCTTCAGCAAATTAATATTATTGATTCATCAAATAGTCGATGAGGCCCTTTCTCTCTTTAACTTCGTAAGGCCCTTAACCAATGGGCCAGCAATTTGGAGTGGGAAGTGGGCACGAGCACCATTACACGGTCCCCTGGCTGGAACTTGCGTAGGGAGGAGTTCTGATTGTAATTCCGGACCTGCACTGCTAGAGCCCTGGACATGTGTTCTTTATGTAGAGGTCGAATTTTATTCAATCTATCACATAACTGTGCAATATATTCTAAGAGGTTTCTTGGAGGGAAGTGCCTCCCCTTCCCAGCCTTCTTTTAGTACATCCAATATTCCCTGGGGCTGGCGTCCGTATAGCAACTAAGAAGGGGAAAAACCCGTGGAAGCTTGAGGCACCTCCCGGTAGGCGAAAAGTATGAGGGCTAAAAGTTGGTCCCAGTTCCTACCGTCTTCGCTGACTACCTTGCTGAGCATCTGCTTGAGAGTTTTGTTTAATCTTTCTACAAGGCCATCCGTCTGTAGATAATAGACGGATGTTCTAAAATGCTTAATCCGGAACAACTTGGCCACCTCCCTGAACATATCCGATGTGAAGGGTGTAACCTGATCCGTGAGGACTTTTTTGGGTATGCCCACTCGAGAGAAAAGCCCTAGTAG
>NC_053162.1:119285018-119472518 GCF_016835505.1 Polypterus senegalus
CATCTATCCAGGGTCGCGCCAGTCCCAGAAAGCATACAGTGCAAGGCAGGAACAATATCTGAATGGGGCGCTATTCACCATGTCCACACATTTAATAACAGTATACATTTTTAAATGAAGATAAAAATGTATCTGTATAATGTAATATATAAACTTTACTGCATTTCATCTGAAAAATGATATCAAGAGCTCCAAGAAGATGACGCCTGGAAATCTAAATCGACTTAGAAGCCAGTTGTCATCATCTGTAAATACGCGCTCACTTCGGTTGAATTGAATCGAATTCCTTGATTGTTATTTTATTTTGCAATGAGTTTCAATATGCAAATCCTCCATAAACTTATTTTCCTTTAATATGGTAAAACAACAAAAACAATAATAATAATAAGATAAAAAAATGAGAAATATACCATATGAAAGCATAAGTGGCTCAAGTTGTGCAATATTACAACTTCAATGCAAGTTTACAGTGAGGTAATTGTACTTATAAGTACAAACAGTTCTACCAGGAGCACTTGATGGACTGATTGAGTGTGTTTATGTCTCTTGGGATGTAACTGTTTCTGAACTGCGAGGTTTTTGCAGGAAAGGCTCTGAAGCATTTGCCAAATGGGGTAAGTTCACATAGACTGTGTGCATGACTGAGGCAGTGTGTCCTAGAAGCTGTACCCTAAGAATTTCCTCCGCTCTTGACACAACGTGCCATAGAGCTTTCAGATTAGCTGCTGTAGAGTGGTGATTCCATATTCGGATACATTGGCTTAAAATACTCAGTGGTGCACTGAGAGTAACAAGGCTAAAGCAGCCATAGTATCTGGAATAGTTTGGCCATTCCGTGCACCATTATATGGTTACAGGTTGATTAGATCAGATGCCTTAAACAAAAAAACGATATGCGGTGTGACAATACTCTCTCTACAGAGACATCACAAAGACATCACAAAGGTTTAGGGCAGCCACCCATTTATTGTGTCTTGGCTGCAAATTGTTAAAAAAGTAAACAAAATATGTTTCTAGATCCGATTCTACGACTGAACTGAACTACTGTCTTAAGATGGCAGCTTTAAAGCCAAGTGGAGGATACAATGTCTTCAGGGCCAGAACCGGAAGTGACGTCATCAGCAGCACTGGAACCAGGTAGGATATCCAGTGAAGGGTTTGTAAAGGATTGAGAGAGACAATCAGTGCTTTTTTCCGCCCCCTGGTTAGTCATGGAATTACAACTATTCAGGCCCTTTAGTTGTCTCCAATTCGCAGTGTCATCCCGCATCAGGGATGTGAATCTAAAAAATAAAGGAAAGCCATCCAGAAACAGTAGCACTGCTTTAACACTGGGTGCCGCCAATTTGCAAAACCAAGCCGAAAATTTGCATGCGGTATGGTTTGAGCTGGCGTGAGAATGTGCGTGGCTTTAGGCCATCTTTAGGTTTTATACATCGCAATGTGAACGTGGAAACAGGCGTAAGCAACACATTTGTGCATATGCACCATTTAAAAATGAGGCCCCTGGATAAGAGTTCATTTTCTTTTTAGTCATTGATTCATAATTTCCTTTGGTTATTATATTTGATTTTCCATGTCACAATAGCCACAGTCCTATGTTTCACAACACTTTCTTAATAAAGCACAACACTCAGTTTTGTTTTTTTTTTTGTTTAGTTAAAATCCATATGATTCAATATGCAAATTTTACTGCCATCTTTTGCAACATCTCTAGCATGACCGTACTATTCATCTTATGACTAGAGCTTATGACTAGAGAGTTCATGCTTTATTGGGTCCTGATAAAAATGTTTTATGAGACCTTCCAATAAATATATTGATGGAAGATTTGTAATACATTTTTGAAAAGAAAGATGGCTTTGTCAGACTGTGTATAAATTAATGTTACGAGCACACACTGATACAGTGCATTGCTGCACCCACCACATGACAAACCAACTCAGGATCCCAGAGGACCTGCAGCCATGCAACGGGTGATACTTCAGTACCAAACTAGTTCAGATGGAGTGGAACAGTGTGAGGTTTTTTATGATGGCTGGAGGGCCAATTCACCCAAGTTTTCCCCTGCAGGTTGGAGGGCCTACATGCAGGGATGGATGCAGATTTACGTCATACAATTTGAATAAAATACAAATGCAAAATATAAATGATTTCCTTAATCTCTTCAGTACTGCATCAAATTGCATACTCTACAGTTTTTCCCAAAGTGCATTCCTTTTATATTTATTTAAACATTTTATTGAAGTTATTAAAATCACATAACATTCCATGCAAGAAAGTCAAGTTTTACAAAGCTAGGTTAGAAACAAATCAAACCCTACCCCTGAGAAAGAGAGCTAGGCCAACAGAATAAAACAATAGAAGATAAAATAAATAAATATGTAGTATAAAATGGGGAAGAGAATCCGCTTCCTCAATTTAAATGCTTATTCAGATATCTATTGACAATACAGTCCAAATGCTGCAAGAATAAAATATAATCTTAAACAGTCTTGAGAGAGTAAACCCATGGAGTGATGTTAAACAGTAGCCCTAGATAATCATAGTAAGCCCTAATACAATAAACCATGGGTATGATGTTAAACAGTCCCCTAAAAAAAATTTTTACACATACATACATATATGCATATACTAGTAATTAAAACATAAATAAGAAGTGGTCGAGAAACTATACCAATATCATTGCAAGCCGATCAAACAGCAGGTAAGATCTTCTTTGCCATGCCAGAACCGGAGGTCACTCACGTTTGTATTTCAAAAAAGTGTCAGGATCAGTTTTCTTAGCTCTTTTTCTGCTTCCTTTGTAGAAGTAAAAATGTAGAGCTTGCCTTAAACATCCACTTTCAGTTTGGCAGGATACAAGAGGCTGTATCTGATTTCAGCTTTCCCTATGTGCTGTTTAATGTTGTAAAATGCGGCATGTTTAGCAGCTGTTGAGGGTTAGAAATCAGGGAAAATAATATTGTGGTTATTTTCAAATATATATTCAATTTAAATTGTAATTTTTCAACAATGAAAGTCCTATGTTTTGAGGTATTTGATCCATGCATGCGGTAAGCCGTGTCTGATTTGAAGTCCTCTCCAATTATTTTAGAGAATAGTTCAGCTACGAATTTCAATGGGTTTGGACTTTCACGATTCTCATGGAGACCGTTGATTTTAATATTATTCCTTCTGCATCCATCTTCCAGTGCTGCTAGTCTGTC
This sequence comes from Polypterus senegalus, assembly GCF_016835505.1. Lineage (NCBI taxonomy): Eukaryota > Metazoa > Chordata > Cladistia > Polypteriformes > Polypteridae > Polypterus > Polypterus senegalus. The sequence goes on from NC_053162.1 coordinate 119,288,228, forward strand.
TCCAAGTACTAAGCATTCGGAATTTGCTGCCATTGCTTTTCTGTCAGTGGTAGATGCCAGTTGTTCAGCTATTTCAATACAAGTCTTGAACGTTTGCCTAACGTCTTTCAAGTACTCTACGTTTATTCTCAAACTTAGACGCATTTTCTTGTATTTATTCTTCAATTTTTTCTAGCATACCTCTAAAGGTTGCCTCAAAGCGATTACTTAAACATTTTTCCTGGTCTTTCATATCCTGAAGCAGCTTCTCGTTTTTCTTGTGTATATCCTTTATTTCTTTCCTTAAATTATTTATTTCTTTCTTTATATCTTTCTTTATATCATTCTTGAGCTCCTTTATGTCTTGATCAGTGGCTATTGTGGCAATCATTACCTTCAGTTCAGACAGATCAGTTTGGTCTTCTCCTTGCTCCTCGGGTGAAGTGGCAGGTCCAGTTGGAGTCTATGTTACCGGCTTGTGGGGAGTAGTTGACAACGTGGATGGTAAGGCCACTTTCAGTTTCAAAGAATCTTCTGGAATCGACAAGATCTCTTGGCCCAACTCGCTTGCACATCCGCTCCCACTTTTGCTCTCGGCTGGAGACGATGCTGCAGCGTTAGGTCCCAGGAAATCTTTGCTTTTCCCTATCTGTTCCAGGTCTGTCTCTGGCAGGCTGTACCTTGAGCTTGGATTTAATGCCTGTCTAGGCTTGGATGAAGCTTTAGCTGTCTTTTCCATTTCTTTCTGAGCTCTTTTTGTGCCACTCATGTTTATATATGCTTGCATGTACTGTAATTCATCCTCCTGGGGCTGAGTAAATACAGGATACCTCGGGATGTAAAAAAATAGAGAAAAAAATAATACCGCTGCTAACAGAGTTCTGCTTCAGACATCCATCTCCCATAACAGACGAGACCAACATTCAAAAAGCAAAGCACATTGCTTTAACACAAGACAACAGTTCACTGACTGAACATTTGTAATGTGGAGGATGGCCGGCCGTTTATCCTTGCAGCATGGAGGTCTCCAGAAGACCAGCAGGGCATCATGGCCAATGGAGTTTTTATGCACCGCCCTGCTGGATGCCATGAGGGTCACAAGAGGGAGCTGTAGGGAGGACCGAAGAGTTCTTCGTGTCCTATGACCCGGAAGTTCATCATAGGAGGAGCAACGGGCTTCCTGGTTGAAAAAAAAGTACTATTTACCCTGACCCAGAAGGAATAAGGACTTGTGGACTGTTGGCTAGGAACACTTCCGGGTCAGGGAGTATAAAAAGACTGTGGGAGCTCCCAGATGGCGAGGTGAGCTGGGTGGAAGGGTAGCAACGCGTCTGGGAGCTGGAGGATTGTTTATTGATTGTATTGGTGGGATTTATGAGTATAGTGGTGGAGAGTGTGTTTTGTACACTGTGGCGAATTAATAAAGTCAACTTGAGGACTTTTACCTGGTGTTTGGAGTCGTGGGCAGGGGTTCAAGGGAGCAAGAGCGCCCCCCTATCTACCACAATAAACTGTGATATTTTCTTCCAGATGTTTATTCATGTAAGGAAAATCTAATTTAACAGGAGCAAAGTGTATTATGCTGAAAGAAAAAATCCTGGACATGCTTCTTAATCAATGGGGAAGTGTAGTGATTGTTTGGATGAAAAAAAGTATGTCCAAAGGATCTTGAAATGATATTACAACACAGAAATTAATTGGTTTAAAATTATGCCCTGGAAATAGTCAGCTAGCAGGCAAAGGTTGATCCAAGTAGAAGAGAGTAAGAGCAGGCTCTATGTTATCTTCTGAATGTGGACATGTGTTTTACTCTTGCCTTCTTTATGTCCTTTTAATATTGATCAAATTTAGTAAGACAATAGTTTAATCAGAAAATGTAACCTCTATCTATCATTACATTGTCTTGAGTACTATGAGAGATGTGGTCATAATTAATATACAGTCATTCAGGTTAAAAGGATTTCAGGATCTGGGATTGTGCATGAGCTTACAGGGTAAAAGAGAAATCATCTTGGTTTCTGGAGGAGGGAATTTTAAGTAAGATGCTGTCCTTAGTAAGTGGGCCATCGGCTCCTAGGGTAGACAGATATAGATGAAACAAACCACTGATGTAACTCATCAACAGCACAAAATTTAAGGGAACATATTTCAAAACACTATATACCCGTAAAGCAGTTCATGTGTGAAAAAAGACGAAAGGAAAGCTACAAAGTATCAAAGAGAACAGAACTTAGAAGATGAAACTTCAAGGCAGGCTTATGCTAATATACCAAATGTTTTTTTTTTTTCTGTAATGACTTTTTTTCATTATGTTAATTTTCAGTTTCTTTTTTTTTTTTTTTAACTTAATTTTAATTATTGCAATTTTAGGTAATTCTCCAGCTTCACCAAAAATAACAAAGTCCTCCTCCAGATGTTCTACTTTTTTGTGTACCATGATGATTTTTTTATTACTTTTAGTTATGATCCTGATCATAATAGGTAAGATTTGTTTTTTGATTTACATACCACAGTGTATTTTAACATAAAACAAAATTGAAACACCCCTGTTGTGAAATGTTTAAAATTATCTTTTTCTGTTCTCTAAATATTACACTAATTATTACAGTACTTGATGCATGTCTTGCTTCCCATAATTTGGGAAAAGTCACTACACCTTTAAATAGTAATACAGTCATATGGAAAAGTTTGGGAACCCCTCTTAATTCTTTGGATTTTTGTTTATCATTGGCTGAGCATTTAAAGTTTACTGGATTAACAGAAAATATACAATATGCATCATAACAAAATTAGACCAGTGCATAAATTTGGGCACCCCAACAGAGATATTACATCAATACTTAGTTGAGCTTCCTTTTGCAAATATAACAACCTCTAGACGCCTCCTATAGCCTTTAATGAGTGTTTGGATTCTGGATGGAAGGGTTTGTGACCATTCATCCATACAAAATCTCTCCAGTTCAGTTAAATTTGATGGCTGCCAAGCATGGACACCCTGCTTCAAATCATCCTTCAACTAGCCTCGCAGCCCCACAGTATAATGGAACCTCCACCAAATTTGACAGTAGGTAGCAGGTGTTTTTCTTGCAATGCAGTGTTCTTCTACCATCATGCAAAGTGCTTTTTGTTATGACCAAATAACTCAATTTTTGTCTCATAAGTCCAAAGCACTTTGTTCAAAAAATGAATCTGTCTAAATGTCTAAATGAGCATTTGCATACAACAAGCGATTCTGTTTGTGGCGTAAGTGCAGAAAGGGCTTCTTTCTCATCACCCTCTCATACAAATGTTCTTTGTGCAAATTGCGCGGAATTGTAGAATGATATACACCATCTGCAGCAAGATGTTCTTGAAGGTCTTTGGAGGTGATCTGTGGGTTGTCTGTAACTATTCTCACAATCCTGCACATATGTCGCTCCTGTATTTTTCTTGCCCTGCCAGACCTGGGTTTAATAGCAACTGTGCCTGTGGCCTTCCAATTTCTGATTACATTCCTTACAGTTGAAACTGACAGTTTTCACCTCTGAGATAGCTTTTTGTAGCCTTTCCCTAAACCATGATACTGAACAATCTTTGTTTTCAGATCTTTTGAGAGTTGCTTTGAGGATCCCATGCTGTCACTCTTCAGAGGAGAGTCAAAGGGAAGCACAACTTGCAATTGACCACCTTAAATACCTTTTCTCATGATTGGACACACTTGTCTATGAAGTTCAAGGCTTAACGAGCTAATCCAACTGATTTCTTGTTGCAAGTAATCAGTATTGAGCAGTTACATGCATTGAAATCAGCAAAATTACAAGGGTACCCACATTTTTACGCAGTTTTTCACATTTGATTTAATTTCATACAACTAAATACTGCTTCATTAAAAATCTTTGTTCGGAAAACAACCCAGTACTCAGATGTTCCTAGGAAATGAAAGACATACCACTGTTATCTCATTTGTTGAAAGTAGAGTAAATTATTCAGCAGGCTGAGAGGGTGTCACAAAATTTTTCATATGACTCTACATTTTAATTTTTTTCTGCAACAAATGGCATGCCAGGTTAGCTTTCACAGACCATAACTAATATTAAACCTTACTTATGACTTAGATGCTTAAACTGATGTTGGTGAGTATTACGTATTTGATATGTAAGTCATTTTGAATGAAATTAGAAAATTGAGAAATGTAAAGGTATATGATAGTATATAAATTAAAGGAGAACGGCCACATTTTACTATCTTGTAATGGCAAAAAGTACTGTTTCATTTAGGAGCTTTAAATAAAATCACAGCATAAAACAATGCAGCTGTTTTTGCATAAATCACCAGAGAAGAGCAGATGGGGGATATCATTGGTTTAGTACTGAGCTGTCCAAAGTATCCCAAGAATCAACATGGAAGGTGTAACAACTTTAGGGTAAAGTGAAAATGGGATTGATACAATTTATTTAGATCATTTGGGCATATTTGAATTAACCTCAGACCATTCAGCCTATTTGTAAGAATGTTTCTTGTCAGTCAAATGTTGGCAGTTTGATACAGTTAAAGGAAAATGGTCAAGATAAAGTACCAAAGTAGGCTGTTTCAATCTACTGTAACACTAAAGTTTTAGAGAACATTCATCTTTCAGAAAGACAATGATCCCAAGTATGAAGACAAAACAATATTGGATTAGCTAGAGAGTAATGAAAAGAAAGCCCTTGAATGGTCCATTTAGATCCCCACTTAACATCATTAAGAATCTGTGACATGACATCCTTAAACCAAACCTGAGAATAGATTCTGCGCACTAAGATCGTCTCTTGGCACAAGATCTGAAAATGACAGTCTGACATTGAAATTTGAATCTTTTTTTTAGCTGAACTTGCCAAAGTTCCACTGTAAACAAGGACTTGAGAAGGCATATTTTATGTAGTTTTACCAATATTCCCCTCAGGATTAATAAAGTTTTCTGATTCTAAGGAAGGAGTTGTTTCTCTAGCACCTTCTTCAAATCTCAGCCCTCTATTTTATAGTTTAATACAGCTCTTTATGTCAAGGAAGTACATGTGTTCAAAAATAATCTTAACCTGAATTTAAATATAGTGCATACTTTTTGATATTGATCATAGTGTAGTGCTTCATTTGCCTCTCATTTTATTTCCATGTTATGCTGTATGATATTTAAGCTCTTAAACAGTCCAATACACCCCTCACCCTTATAACAGGTTGTTAAACACATGCTGTTTTCCCAGTATCTTTCTCTCTCCTTTCCTGTAACATTCGAATAGATCTACTTGTTTTTCATGCTTTATTTTCTTTACAAGCTATTTTTTGTATCAAAAATAAACACATTAAAATTATGGTTTTAAAGAACAATTATTATCGATAACATAACAGCTTCATAATTATCTAGAAACATTTAAAAACCTTTCATGTGTCAGTATTTCTCAGAGTATGATTTTTTTATTTACCTTAACCATGAATTAATATAAAATGTATTACAAGCCAACTGTTTAAAGCTTTGACATTATAAATAAAGTGTCATATGATATGTAAATATATCCAGAGTCAAAGTCTATGAATCCTTGCCTATTATTAGTGAGTCACCAAAGTTAAACTTAAATTGTAATATATGTAGGACATACAGTAGCATCAGTAGTTCTTTATACTTCCTCGCAGGGCAGAGATATTTATTAAAAAAGCACTCTCAGGGGAATACTGAAGTTTGGGGAATTTGTTTAATACTTTTTGAACTAACTTTAGCTCTTCTTTCTTTGGCATCCAGATAGGAAGATGGAAAAATCCAGGGAATTCCAGTATTTCTGCCCCTTTATTGTGAGAAATAGGAAATTGTTCTAAACACTTGCTAAAGATATTACATCGGCAGACTAGATCAGTGTATGATTAATATTCAAATTATCACCAATATCTATGCAATAAACACACTTTTTAATGAATTCTTACATGAGTCTATTTTGTTTTTGCTCAGTTGTTTGGAAAACAGTGCACAAAAACATACCTCAATCAAGTCAAGATGGCATCTGCAATAATAGCAAAGAAACTGATGAGGTAACCAGCAATCACGACAATCTGTTTCAGAACTTCAATAAAACATATCAGAATTTTCTGTGTAACAAACATGTGGACTTGCCAGTCTACAAAGACCATCTGAAAAAAATATGTATCAGTGAAGGGAAAATTGCAGGTAAGCAAATATTAATGAAATACTGACTAGTTATGAAAAAGAAGGATATTTGTATTTTAGAAAAATACATTATTTTTTTTCTAAAGTTCATTGTAAACTGGGATGAAATTAGTTAGCTAGCAAATGAGAGAACTACTTAACTGCTTTAACATTCTGGTTGATTTTGTGACTTCTGTCATCATGCTGAGGATCATAGTTCACTTGCAGGAGCATTATATTTGCACTAATCCGAGACAGAGACTGTGAGCCAAGGGAAGGGGGAAATCGTGATATCAGGAGTAGGGAGCCATGCAGGGGCCTCCTTGCGAAGCTGCGGGGGACATCTAGTATATTTTTATAGTGTTTTGGGACACTCTTCAGTATGTTGTCCAGTTGGGGGGATTCGGCTAGGCGGGAGAGAATGTCAGCATTGGTGTGTGCAGCCCTGAGATGGTGGCGAACATCAAAAGCAAAAGCTTGCAAGCTAATAGACCACCAAGTGAGCCGGGCATTCATATCCTTCTGTTTGTACAGCCATTGCAGTGGGATATATTCAGTCAACAGGGTAAACCGTCGTCCCCAGAGATAGTAAAATCACTAAGCACGCTTTTTCAATAGTCAAATAATTACACTCCATGGGTAGCAGCTTTCTGCTGAGAAATGTGATGAGGTACTTTCCCCCCGCATCCATTTGCAGAATAAATTATTGTACTTCTAAAAGTCTGGATTAAGCAGAACCGGGAATGATAATAAAGCAGCTTGTTGGTCCGCAAAAGCTCTTTCACAGGCGTTGGTCCAGATAACACTACGATTCTTTCTGCCCTTTGTCAAGTCACTGAGGGGGGCAGCCCAATGTGTAAAATTGGGAATGAACTGCCTGTAATACCCCATGAACCCAAGGAAGGCACGAACCTGTTTCTACATTTTGGGATGGGGATATGCAAGCACTTCCCCCACCTTGTCCATTTGAGGCTTGAGCAGACCCTTCCCCATGGAATATCCCAGACAATGGGTTTTCAACATATCTAACTTGCACTTTTTAGGGTTGGCCGTCAACCTCGCCAGCCGTAAACTGTCAAGCACTGCTCGAAGACGAACAAGATGAGATTCCCAGTCATTACTGAAAATAACCACAAATGACCTGCGTACACGGAATGAGGACGTAGGGTCTGATCCATCTTTCGCTGAAAGGTAAGCAGTGCACAATGGAGACCAAAAGGGAGCACCATAACTTCTCACAACTAGACTCCTTCAGGGGGACCTGCCAATAACCTTTCGTGAGGTCAAGGGTGGAGATATATGAAGCCTGCCCAATCTTTTCCAACAGCTCATCCACACATGGCATCGGGTATGCATCAAACGTAGAAATCTTATTCAAACGCCTAAAATCAATACATAACTGAACCATAGGACTTTGAGACAAGTATAATTGGACTTCGACAGTCACTTTTGCTAGGCCAGATAAGGCCTAATTGGAGCATCAGTTGGACATCCTCTTGTATCACTTTACTTGTTGCCTCTGGTAGGCGATACAGGAGCACTGTGATGAAGCGGGTTCGCTCCATGATCCCATCTTCTGTCTGTGAGCCCTTGAACCTGTCACCGTTGGTAATGTTACTGATGAGCTTAGCAGTGAGGCAACAACATAGCAAGGGGATGGTGCAAAAGTGTCAAGTGCTTTTATTAAAAACAATAGAAAAAAGTCTTCATAAAAACAATAAGGTTAAAATACAGCAGAAGCAGTACACATTACAAGAAGCCTGGTGCCTTTTTACCTGCGGCTCCGCTACTTCCCCTGTCTGGGCTTCTCAACAGGGGAGTCGCCCTACTTGCAGCTGACCTTCACACTGCCTACTTCAGCTGTTCAGTTCGCCTCTCTGATCCCTGGTTCTGGTAGGCTCCTCCTGACAGTGACTTGGGATCCACAGCGACCAGGGCGCCCACGCTGGGGAATACACCCCCCAAGTCCCGACTCCCACTGGCTTTCGCGGCTTTATGCAGAGAGTCATCCGTTTTCTGGTCAATCCCGCTCCATGATCACTCAGCGGGAGTGACCACTACTATAATTCCCTGGGTGTCAGCCCAAAACCTAGGCTCACTGTTTAGCTGCTGCGCGAGCCTGCACTCGCTTGCTCGCTCTCTCTCTCTCTTGCACCGGCTCTCTCTCTCTCTCTCTATCCACTGCTTCCTGCTTTCTCCTGCAACCTCTGTTCTTTTCTTTCCTTTTTTCTTTCTCTCCTGCAACCTCCCATCCGTTCTTTCTTTTTCCTCTCTCTTAACCGACTCGCACTTCTATTTATTAAGAGGGCATGGCAGCTGTGGCAAATCAGCTGCCCCAGGAACAGTCATGGATGTGGACAGTTTCTCACCTGTACACTTAGGTGAGAAACACCCACACCGCGAATCGCCCCGAGAACCGCTTCAGCCACACTAACACGCCCCCTCGCTAAGCCACGAGCGCTGTGATTATTTATTTAAAAGTGGCCCTTTTGTTGGGAGCTGTGGACCTGCTACACCACAAGCACCTGTATAGTAACACCAGATGGAGTGACAATCTTGTGTTCTGCAATCGTCGTCTGGCCGGGTTCCCCTCAATCAGCGATAGCAATTCTGCTTTCTGGGTGTCAGTTAAATCATCCCCAATTGTGACCTCAGTCTGGGTGACCGCTACAGCCGTGACCAGGACTTCATGATGGTCGTGCCAATCCTTTAAAAGATTAATATGCAAAATTTGTATGGGTTTCCTCTGCCTGAGAATTCTGATTTTATAATTCACTGGGGACATACACTCTTCTATCACTGCTGGCCCTTGCCCTTTGGCCTGAAATTTATGTGGATCAGACGGGATCAACACCAGCACGCAATCCCCATTCTAAAACTCATGGAGTTTGCTTGTCCTGTTGTAATTACATTTTTGTACCTCTGCTCCACCGCAATAGAGGACAGTCTGACAATCTGCTCTTGTAGCGAAACAACTCAGTCGATAAACCTGCCTCCCGAGGTTGTCTCACGAGACTCTGTCCATTCTTCCCAAAAAATGTCCCAACACCCCGTGTGGTTGCCAGCCAAATAATAGCTCGAAAGGGGTCATCCCAATTGTCAAAGTTGAATCGTTACGGGCTACCTTCTAAATCATCTGTTTTAGGGTTAGGGGTTTTATTAAATCGTTCAATCAGGCCAATCATCTACAGATGATAAACCATGGAGTGTAACTGCCTAATTCCGAAATTTTCACATAGCTGCTTCATGAATCAAGACATAAAGTGTGTGCCCTGATCAGTGAGAATCTCGTGAGGGATACCAATATGTGTGAACATATCCGAGAGTGCTTTTGCAATAGTTCGGGCATCCGCCTATTGCAACACTGCTCCTTCTCGATATCTTGTGGCATAATTGATTAATACGAGCATATACTGAAAGCCATGTTTACTTTTGCAAAGCGAGGCAACAATATCTAATCTCACCTTCTCAAAGGGGATGTCCAAAATAGGCATTGGTACAAGGGGTGACCTGGTGGGGCTGTGAGTGGATACTATTTGACAGTCAGGACAGGCCTTACAAAACTGCTCCACATTCTGGCCCATATTCACGTAATAAAAGCGTTCTGAAATACGTTCCCTCAGCTTTTCTGTGCCGATGTGGCCCCCCAAAACATGACTGTGAACAATTTTTAAACCCTTCTCTCTATGCTCACTTGGTACTACCAACTGCTCGATACGTCCATCACCCATACAATCAGAAATCACCCGATACAAAAAACATCCTTAAGTAAAAAATGTGGTGTTTTAAAATTCGAGTCCTCTCTCTTTAGAGAGTAAAAGTCATTTGCAATGTGGGCTTATCTGAATGCAAAATCCAAGTTGTTATTGGCTCACTGTAGGCAGGCAAACTTTGCCTGGAGGACAGTCTCCGCTTCCTCAGTATTTGATGCAGAATCATGCTCACCTCCAGCTGCTACTGTGTCCAATGCAGCATCGCACTCATCTCCCACTGCTATTTTGTTTTCGTCCGGGTCTGTATTGAGTGTCCAGTCTGGGAAGGCTGTTGGTGCATGCAATGGCGTGGAAAATGTCCTTCACTGACATTGTCTGCGGTGAGCCCCTCTCTATCCACTAGGGGCATAGGCTTTCTGCAGGTGGCCAAGACCCGTGGGAGAAGGACATTCCTTTTTCCTACTAGGAGTGGCCAGGGTGAGGTGTCTGATATGGCAGTCCAAACCTTAAAGTTCTTCCCTTTAAATTTCACAGGGAGTAATATAGTCTGTATGTTTTAATATCCCCATGGAAACAGCAGATGTTCACTTTGTATGTGGTCTTATAAGGGGTCCACTGAAGCAAGTCATGGTGGACTACACAGAGGTCACTACCAGAGTCCAACAGTGCCGAGGGGTCCTGTACGGCCAACGTAATAGAGACCTAAAAATTGTCCTCCTGCAACACCTTGGGGGAAACTTTCAAGCCACATACCTAGGCCAGACCGATAGCCATTCTTTGCGCAGGTGGGAGGTGACACTTCCACACCAGATGTCCCAGTTGATCACAGCGAAAACAGCTGCATTTAGTCCGCACCATTGTGTTCACACTCTGGCGTCTTTTACTTGTATGCTAGCGACCCTGCTGACTGGATCAAAATCGGGGTCAAGCCTAGGTAGCCTCATTGTTTCTAGGTGGCTTGTGAACCCTCTAGTCTGCGGGTCAGATCCAGGAGCAAGTGGACATTGTTCCGTGGCATTTCATCACAAAGGTTCTAATCTATCCCTGACAAGACTGCATCAATATTGAGCTTCTCCACAATGTGCTTAATGTCTCCATGGAATCAGCTTTGAATCAGGTCCACAAAGCCCTGGATCTGTTCTCGTACGTGGCGATCTGGGTCAATATGCCACAGCGTAAATGACCACCGGGCTCACAGCCATGTGGAGGAGGATCTGTTGCTTTAGGTAGTCATAATCATCAAGCCTTTTGAGAGGGAAATTCCATACAGCTTGGAGGGCTTCTCCGGTTAAAAACAGGGCCAAAATAGCTGCCCAGGCTCCCCTGTCCTGGCACATCAATGTTGCTATACATTCAAAGAAGACTAGGAAACACTCTGGGTCATCTGAGGGGGCCATCTTTGGCAGCACATCTTGTGGCCGCACCAAGGCAGGAAGTGGCCGCTGCAAGTGATAGGCTGTCTTCCACAGACAAGGTGATCACGCTTTGGGATACTTTTTGCCGTGTTGTCCCGTTGGGGGAGTCCCAAAAGAGTTTAGAAACCTATATATATAGTATAAATATATATAGTATTGGAGCCCAACCTCCCTCCCAGTATCAGTCCATGGGTAAATTCCAACATGGTCAAAACTCTGCCCATTACATTTATTTATAATTATTCTAAATGCTAAAACTATTGTAAATTATCGTCTATGCCAGATGAATGGTTCTCTGTTTGCTGATGTATCACCAGTATCTAACTTAATATGGGGAAGGAATACACCTTCGCCTGTATGATCACCAGTCATGATTTTCCTGGCAATTTAATGTTTATGTAGTTTTACATAGGCTTTATTTGTTGAGTGCTAAGACACAACTGAACTACTACTGTTCTTAGCGAAGTGAATGTGTATAAGGTATTTTGTTTGATGTATGCATGTTAAATTGGTTATATTGATATGAGAGTATCATTGTTGTATTCTCCCAATGAAGACAAATAAAATTATATATAGATGAATACTATATGAAATGCAGTTCTGATGAAAAAAAATCACATGAAAATGTACAATTTTGCTGATCTTATATATATATAGAGTCATGTTTCAAGCATACTGACAAAACACTGTCTTTTTAAGCACCCTTTATTTCTGTTCTTGAAAGAACAGTATTGGAGATTTCCAAAGGATCATTGCAGTGACAATAAACTTCTTTACTTGTTTGCCTCTCTTCCTGGAAATTAAAAGAATTAACATTCATCTCTGTCCTCCAAATTGTGCATTGTGAATGATCTGTAAAGTAGAAAATTTGACCAGGTAGTGACCAGGAAGCATAGTAAATGAATTGATTTTAAAGATTCTGTTACCACGTGATATGAGACCTGCATGGAACTGCACCTGATCCCACACTGTCAAACTGTTATCTGTCTGGTATTTTGTCTGTAATTGAATCAGATGTAAAAACAGAAAGTGCAGCCCAATGGCCACTATATATAGTATATGTTCACTGCTTTTACATATAGTGTAAGCATTGAATAATGCTTTTATTAGGATATACTGCCTTGAAAAGAGAAACTATTATATTCTGTTTAAAAAAAAAAAAACTGCATTGGGTAGCAAGGTGTAATACTTAACATTGTTGTCTCACATCTCCAGGAGCCTAGATTTAAATACTGCACCAGTTTGAGAAGTGTACATTTGCTCTCTATGTATCTTATTGATTATTATTGTCAATATATTCTAATTTTCTTTATATATTTCAAAGATGTCCAATTTATGTTAACTGAGTACTCTTATCATGTACGTGAGTACTGCTTCCTGCAATGTACTGAGTGGAATGTCATCTGGGTTTAGTTTGATGTTACCAGGATAGGCTCCAGACCCCACAAGCTTAAATAGACTATACTGATTTGATGATGGATAGGTAGTTCTGGAAGTAAATTGATGGATGATTGAAATTTTTATTCTTTTCAATTACATATCTGTTACAGGTACAAATTGCACACTCTGTCCTGTTGAGTGGCTACAACATTTGAAAAAGTGTTATTTCATTTCTAAGGAAAATAAAACTTGGCATAACAGCAGAAATTTCTGCAACTCATATCTGGCTCACCTGGTTAAAATTGAGAATGACGATGAACTGGTAAGATAGAAATACAGTACAATGTAGAGCATATGTGTTTAAAACTTTTAAACCATTTCTTATTGAGCAATCTTGTTGCCACCACTGGGTGCAACAGAGGGTTTTATGTACGTTAATAAACCACTCATGTTGCTAAATTCATTTCACTTGAACAAAATGTGTTTTATTTCAGTTAAAGTAACAAATTTATATGCATGTCATTTTATAATTGAGTAAGCTGTAAACCATTATGGCAGATGGTAATATTTTCTATAGTTATAATTCTATAGTAAGTGATGTGTCAAGGGTTAGCTTGCACTGTGAATGAATTGACTGATCTTCTAAAGTTGTCAACTCTTGGTAGTGGGATTTCAACTTTCACAATTTCACTCTTACTGAGGACTATTCAGCAAGACTGTCACCTGGATTAGCACTTGTAAGTTGGAAGCACCTCCTCAAATTGTTAAATCTAATTTGCCACAGTATATCAAGATAATTCCCTTAAGAAGACTGCATATCATAGATTTTTCATCAGTATAAATAGGGTCATATACAACAAATTGGTTGTTTTTTTCAGGTGTATGCAGTGAAATGTGGCTTCCAAACATTAGAATTGACTTATTATACAAGTCAGTCAATAATCTTCCAACATGGTAAATCCTTAACGGGTTCATGGGGTATTCTGGAGCCTATCACAGCTAACATATAGGAGTAAGGCATAAACAAACCATGGACAGGGTGCCAGTCTATCACAGGGCAAACACACACACACCCCGACCACATGCTGAGGCCAGTTTAGCATCGTCAGTTCACCTCACCTGCATGTCTTTGGATTGTGGGAGGAAAGTTCAGCACCTAGAGGAAACCCACACAAACATGGGGAGAACATGTAAACTCTACACTTGTACCAAATTGCTTAAATATTAATACTTCTATATAGCAGTACAGTTTTTGTCATATTTTAGCATTTTAAAATGAAAATACAAAATTTTTGCAGAATGTATTACTTGTGGAGAAATACAAGTCTGTAAAAACCTAAATATTGTTTAGAATTTTTTTATTGACCTAATATTTATATTAATAATATAAGGGTTTAATTAAAATTTTATAAGCTGTACACCTTTGTTCAAATCAATTTATTCTGTCTGGATATGTGTCTGTAGGAGTTTCTCAGAAGCAAAATGGTAAAGGCAGAATACACTTACTGGATTGGATTGTGGCAACAATATACTTATGACATTTGGAGATGGTTTGATGGCACACCAATGGATACTCAAAAGTAAGAATTTTCTTCTGGCTCATATTTATTATGTTTTATGTTTGTCTAAACATTATATTTATTTATGAGGTAATTAGGTTATTATGGTTAACTAAAAGAATAGAATGATTAAGTTGGTAGCACTGTTATACAGCTCTTCATTCCCAGTTTGATCCTATAATGGGATGTCTTTTGTAGTAAATTTACATATTTTATTTATGCTTGTAAGCATTTCTGTCACATAATACTACATTTATCTCCCTCATGTCAAACATATGGTGTTTTGTAAAACTGAATTGTCCTTACATTAGGGAATCAAGGTGTTGCGTTCTTTGCTGCAAAGACAGACTTGCTCTGTATGATGCAGCATGGGAAAATGAGTTCGGAAAATGGTTGAAAGTGTTCATGTATATTTAATTGAATATCTTAAATACTAGCTAGAATGTAAAGGTTGGATAAAGAAGACGTTACAGTTACTACTGGTTATTGTGTGACAAAATTGTGTGTGAGGCCTCCAAAAGACCCATAAAGCAGGCCAGGACCTTTACTGACCAGCCAAGAAGAGGCTCATAATGACTAAGTCAATCTCCAACTACTACATGTGGCCTACACAAGCCCAAAAAGTGAAGATGGCTTTAAAAGTTAAAAATATAAAGAAAATCCCCAAACCATAACTCAAAAATGTCTCAAAATGGAAAGAACCATGACACTCTAGCTTACAGAAGTAAGTCCAAATAAACTATCTGTTTAAATTAAGAGTTGATTTACAAAAATAGTAGCAGTGATGTCAGGGTGGCCACACCTCTTGTGGTACCAAACACAAAACAAAAACAAAACAATGGAGGCACCTTTAAAGGGACATAATTACTAAATCTTAGACAAACACTACAGAAATGAAAAAAGTATAAACAAAAGAATGAAAAAATAACATAAACAAAAAAATAAGTATAACCCAGGAAAAAAAACCCTGGCTGAAATACAACACCACAATAGTATATTGGTCATACCTTTTGACCCTCTAGTCTTTGGCTTGGTTGATTCTTAGTACATTTTAACTTAGTAAGTTGTTGTGATTAGGAGTACTAGACATGACAAAAGGCTGTGAGAACTCCAAAATTCTCCATAAAATGCAGGTCATGATCTTCTCCAACATGCTCCAGCAAATTCCAGCAGGTGCCTTAGAAGTCTGGCTAAAGTTTTATGAACCACTGCTGGGTCGACCAGGTAAGATTCTGGCCTACTCCCTTGGATGCCTCATCCATTTCAGCCTCGAGGAAGCTCCATTTTATAACAGCAACTCAATCGAGCTTACTCCAACTACAGAATACCTATTTAGTGACTAGCAGGCAACAAAAATGGGAAGCTGGCTTGAAAGTTCAAAAAGACTATAAGAGTTGCAAAATGTACAAAAATGCATTTCTAGGGAGATAAACTACTACTACACTACTGAAATAATGATGTCGGCACATTTGATTTGTGAGCAGCGAATATTCTTTGTCTTACATTACATATGGGTCATCAGTGGTTTAGAACTTCCTGATTCATTCATTTCCCAATTCAATCTTCATATATCATGCAAAAAAAGATCAGTGCTAAACAGCAAATGAATATCAATTAAATGGTCAATGCCGTCCAGTGCTTGGCTGTAAAACTGATAATGAAATCCACTCTTATCCTATTTATTGCTCCTTCATTGTGGGTAATTTTAACATCTACATTTACATCCCTACTTGTAAGTGTATCAAAGTGGTGTTATAAATTTTTTTCTGCTTCTTTCTTAACCTAATTCAGAACTTGACTTTTAAATATTGTGATAATAATCAAGCCTTGACACAATAAAGAGGTTTGGGGTAGCCTCCCATATAATTGAGAACTGGTTGCTGATGCAAGAAAAAAGTCTGATGAAATGGTCTTTGCAGACAAGAGTCCACAACAGAACTGAATAGGTTAGGAAGCATGGCGGATATATAGTTGAAAAATAGAAAAAAAAGAGATTTTGGGATCAAAACTGGAAATTAGGTCATCGGGCTGTGACTTCTTGGGATGTGGAAATGACAGCATTAGAATGTGGTCTCTTCTGCTCCTCTGGAAGTGACGTCTTCTGGTGTGTAATCTGAAGTGACTTCTTCTGGGGCTCAACCCGAAGTGACGTTATGGGAGCCAGGTGGAATTTCCTACATTTGTTCTGCGGGTAGATAAAAAAAAGGATTAGTGTGCTCTGCCACCCACTGGTCTGACCAGGAATTACCTTCTCTTAAGCTCTTTAGCTGCCTCCAATGCACACGTGTGATAATATTTATTAATCTTTTATATTAATTTGTATCCTGTGTTATTAATGTTATCTTTGCCTTCATTTCTATTGTGTTCTTTAACTATTTGTGAAGAGCTTCGATATTTGGAAAGGTGATATATAAATTAAATGTATTACTAGCGAGTTACCCCCTTCTCGTTTCGCTCGCCAACCCCCCTGGCCTGGGCTACGTGCCAGCCACTGCATGTCTCTGCAGCTCGCGTTGTGAAGAGGGTGGCTGAACACACCCCAAAGAGATGCGGTCGCTCCTCCAAAACCCCCTGTTAAACGGTGATACAATGGGAAACAAATACAGTTTTTTTACCTCCTCTTTGCTCAATCAGCTGCTGCTGCTGCCTTGCCACTTGACCTGCATCTCGTGCATCACTTCGAACATTTAAAAGCTTGTACAGCAGCTGTCCTACTCTTTGTCTTTTATTTCTATCCCTGGGCATGGTTAAATCTCTTGGCACAAAATCTTGTCTCTGAGTTTATAATTAGTTTATAATTTAAAAACAGAGTAAGAATCTGAAAATCTAACAACACACACATTACATTAACATTCAATAAATTCTGAAAAGAATTATACCAATCATATATATGTAAGTTTTAAAATAAGCCAGATTTAAAGCATGACAAAAAAGTAACATAAAAAACATCAGATAAAATCGTTGCACTTTTAGGATTTTATATATAGAGAGTAGATTATTATTAATAGTAGTAGTAGATGTACAAAGTTTCAGGTTTGACTGCTAACCTGATCACTGCCTGTATGACGTTTGCATCTCCTCTACATCACATGTATTTGGCTATGTGTAACTTCAGGTATTGTTTTATAGCAGAACTAGGGTTCTCTGCCCCCTGCATGCTTCGCTCGCCAAACCCTGTGTGGGTGCTACGCGCTAGCCACTTCACGGCTCTGCCACTTGTGTATGGGGAAGTGGATGTACAATTTAAACAGATTTTTATTTTCAAGGGAATTGCATATGCACAATAGACCTATTTTACATTACAGCAAAAAAAAATTAGTAAAAAAAATAGTAAAACATTATAAATTGAAAGAAAATTATGTTTTATATTGTGTTAGAGGTATTTGTTGCGTTATACGTTTTCATTCTGTTTTGCTTTGAAATTACCATGCAAATACTTTTTAAACGTACACTTTTACTGTAAAACGTCAGTAAAAACAATATTTGGAATTAACTTTTCATCAATATCGCTTTGATTTTTGATTCCGTGTTTGGAGTTACATCATGAAAACGCAACATATTAACTGCCCATGACTGAATATCATTTCTTTCTCTCTAATAAAGAAATCGACTTTTTCAAATGTTTGTCCCTGTGATTTGTTAATTGTCACAGCAAAATCTATTCTAACGGGAAACTGTAAACGTTTTAATGCGAATGGTATATCAAGATCTCTTTTGGTGTCTAATGTTTTTAGCGGAAGATGTACTACATTACCTTTCTTGTCGCCCATTAAAATTTTACATGTCAGAATTGTTCGATCAATTTTGAATACAACTAATCTTATTCTATTGCATAGCACACGATACATCCTTCTTTCAACAGTAATTCGGCAGGTGGAAGACCGGACAGTATTAACGGTTGTACAGTAGATATTGGATATATATTGGAGATGCAGAGGTGGATTTTTTTCACACGAATGGGCCGTTTATCATAAATGGTTGAGAGGAGGGCGGGACTTCATAAAATCTCTTGGCAATAGTCTCATCTCGTGGGACTTGAAAAAATCAATTGGGAATAGTCTTGTCTCATCTCATCAAGATTTTTTTTATAATAAAGAGATATTTAAAGTGTGTCATTAAGCACTCTCAATAGCCAAAACCTGTATATTTCTATATGTGTTGTGAACTTACATGTTCTCAGGTTAGGCTCACAGGGAGCTCTTCAGTTTTGCATGTTGCTTATTAAGTAAATGATCTGAGATGTTGCTATAACATGTTTAGTATTTAATGTAAATGATATACTTGTAGAAATGCAGTATATACATAGAAAAATGTCCATTTGTATTACTGTCATTAACAAAGTTAGACCATGTAGCTGCAAATCCCTTTTAATAAAGTGCTTACTGAGAGAAGGTAGGCAATTTTGAGAAGTTGTGTGACATATGGAGTGGCTGAGTATTAGCAGAGAAGCCCAAAAATATTTTTTATTATTTTGTGAGTAATTTTCCTATTTTATGTTATGAATGGTATCTATACTAATAAAAGGCAAAGCCCTCACTCACTCACTCACTCACTGACTCACTCACTCACTGACTCATCACTAATTCTCCAACTTCCCGTGTGAGTGGAAGGCTGAAATTTGGCAGGTTCATTCCTTACAGCTTCCTTACAAAAGTTGGGCAGGTTTTATATCGAAATTCTACGCGTAATGGTCATAACTGGAAGCAGTTTTTCTCCATTTACTGTAATGGAGATGAGCTTTAACGCCGTGGGGGCGGAGTTTCGTGTGACATCATCACGCCTCCCACGTAATCACGCAGTACATAGAAAACCAGGAAGACCTCAAAAAAGCGCTCAAGAAAACATGCATTATATAATTGAGAAGGCAGCGAAACAATAAGAAGCGAGCGAGTGACATATACAACCATATTCATGAGTTCTGCTACTTCGGAAACAAAGCACGATGTAAACCTACACTTTAAATTAAGTTCATAGACAGGCTGCCGCTGGCGTTTGTAATTTAGTGCCTGCCCATATAAGGCCGTCCGTCAGCGGCAATCCAATAGCAAACTGCCACGGGTAAATATTCACGGGTGAAGGACTGTGCTTATGGAGAGGAAGATGAGATGGTCAGGGTGGTGTTTGACACAAACTCAGCGAAACTGCGAGAGAAAGTTTTAAGTGCCAGGACTAAGGTAACATTAAATAAAGCTATAGACATAGCACGAGATGGCACCAGCACAGCTGGGAACCTTCGATGCAAGTACACCGAGTGGCTCACGTGAACTGACGCAGTGCACAAATAAAAGCAACAGTTCCAAAAGCTGAACAAAACCGAATTACACAATTGAAAATGCTGCAAAAAATATGAAGCGTCTGATAAGCATATTCATAAATGCAGCTACTGCGGAAACAAAGCACACGGTGGAAAAAGTCAATGTCCCGCTAAAGGAAGACAGTGTAAAAACCCGTGCATGCAGTGTGTCAGGTCTCAGATAAAGAAGAAGACGAGCTGTTTATTGATGCAGTAAGAAACGAATCGATGAATGAAACCTCTCATCTTTACAACGATTGACAAACACGGAATGTAACTTGAACACAACACATCCTACAAATACGAACCTGATTGAAAGAAATAATGATAATCAAATCCTTGATGACAGCAACACTCAGTAACACTCACAAAACAAATACTGTATATTGACAGTCATGTTACGTTATTTTTAAAATGTTCCCTTTTCTTTTCTACCTTTTTAACACACTACTTCTCGCTGCGACGCGGGTATATATATATGTATATATATATATATCCCGCTCTACATACTCGAATAATGGATACTTTATTCGCCATCAATGATTGTTTTGGTAAAGCCATACTCAGTGTATTCATTAGATGAACGGTAAAAAGTAAGAGCGAGGGAGGATGACTCATTGAGGCATGCAGGCTGTAGTCTTGCGTCAACTCTATCTGAATTGCGCGATCACATTTGAAAAATATATCTTTTCAAGTTCTATTTAGTCCATATGTGTCAAACTCAAGGGCGCGGGCCACATCCGCCCGGCGTGTAATTATATCCGCCCGAGATCATTTTATATACTGTATTATTGTTATTAAAGCCGGGTATATGAAGCGCTGGTAACACAATAAACTACAGATCCCATAATGCAGCGCTTGCTGGCTAGAGTTATTGCGCACTGAGTTTGCACGGCGCTTTGGTGACTTTGAAGAACAAAAAAAGTCCGTCTACATGCGGCTCGAACCTTGTGCATGTTTGGTAGCACATATCTGTGTGAGAAGCTCTTCTCAGTGATAAAGACTAACAAAACAGCACACAGGAGTCGCCTCACTGATGAGCACCTGCAATCCATCCTGAGAATCTCCACAACACAGAACCTCACAGCAAACAGAAACGAACTTGTGGCCAAAAAGATGCCAGGCGTCCAGCTCTAAAATGACATATGAGCAAAGACAACTGAATGATTTGATTTGTTATTGCACGTAAGAGCGGAGTCAACCGTTTTAACAAACAGCGTATTGCACTGATCTGAAATAGCTGTGTGTGTATATATGTAGATATGTATGTATATGTATATATATGTTTATATATGTGTGTGTGTATGTATGTATATATATATATATGTATTTGTGTGTATATATGTGTGTGTATGTATGTATATGTGTATATGTATAGATATGTATATATATATATATATGTTTATGTGTGTGTGTGTGTAAATATATATATATATATATATATATATATGACAACAACACTCATCACTCACAACAGTGACAAAACAATTACATTGACAATCAGGTTACGTTATATTCAAAATGTTTCCTTTTCTTTTCATTGCTTCTTTAACACACTACTTCTCCGCTGCGAAGCGCGGGTATTTTGCTAGTCATTACTAAAGTGAACTTCCTTCCCAACTAGTCGCATCAGCTGTTTGTTACCACCCACTTCATCGACGAAAGACTCTCCTTCCACTGTGACATGCATTTTTCCAAAGGCATCATGAGAGTTACTCTTTGGGGAACTCTGTAAGAAAAGATTACAATTTACCAAAACCACACTGGTGCTGAGGAAATCAGAAATACAAATTGCCAAAAAAAACAAGTTCAGCTACTAAGCACTGAGTTTTTTAGAGCTAAATCACAAAACTAAGACATCTGAACTACTGTGCCTTATTCTTAAATATCTTCAACAGAAGCAAAGGGCCCATTAAACCTCCCAAAAAAGGTGGTCTTTCCCTGGAGCCATTCTACAAAATGGCACTCTCCACAAAAAAAGTACATGCAGCAGGTGCCAAAAAAAACAAAAATCAGATGTAAAAAACTAAAATACACACTAAGATGCACAACACAATACAGCTTCAGACCTTTTATAGGGGCATGTGTCTGGAATTTTAAACCAAGTGTCTTCTGTATAAGAGCTGAACAAACAGTCTCCAGGCCTTTGTAGGATTAATCTGCCTGAGAAGTGCAGACTACAGTATTTGGTGTCTGCTGCCTTGCTAATTCAGTTAGGGGTGAGCCTCTGCCAGAGTAGTGAGGTATAAACCTCTGATAAAACCCCACTAGTACAAAGAAAGTTAATACTTGCCTTTTTGCCTAGATTCCAGGCCTTGACAGGATTGCATTACTCTTAGATATTTGTGGCTTAATAAATCCTTTATGTACTTATTACACACCTCAATTTATCTGCTTCTTTAAAGTGATTTGAACATAAGAACAGTGCTACACATATACTGTAAATAAAATATATTATTATTATTATTATACCCTATTTATATTTTGCTGGGTTGATATGGAGTTTAACCTCCATGAAGGACACCAACATTTTAATGAAATGTTCAAGTTGTGTCCTTCATATTGGCAAAAAAATAACTGTTTTATCTTTATATTCTGTCTATTGTCATAGAGGGCAGGGTTGGCTGGATTACACCCAGAATGGATTGTGTTCTCTTAACCTTTTGGGAAGCCAGTGTAGTGCATGGAAAGAGTGACACTGCCAGGTGCAACCATGTTTTCTGCCAGTATACTGTACTGACAGAACCTCTGTATTCAAACTACCATTTGGACATCCTGGGGGCTGAATGGTGTCCTTGGGTGCCACTAACAAGAGCCTCTCCTGCCATGTGGAGGTTCCACCTGACCCAGATGTGCTTCCTGGATACAGCACTGATAAGCTGGAAGTACTCTCTGCTCCACCTTGAAAAGGAGCCTCTCTGTCTTAGCAAGGAGGGTAGGAGAAGAGCATTCACCTGGAGAGGTTAAGAGGGAAATAATTGGTGTTTTATTGTTGGTTTGTGTGTGAGGGCATCATAGTGTAAATGATTTTGACCTGGGTAAAAGCTCCTTTGTCCTAATAAAAGAGACTTTTTGAACCAGAACTTGAGTTGTGGACAGTTGTGTCCACAGATTGGTGTGTGAGATGGTCCTCTACAAGTCATATTATATAAAAATCATGTCTGTATGCACTAAATTGCTTATGAGGCCTTTGCAATCTATACACCGTACACTGAAAAGTGCCGCTCTGAAACCCCAGTGATAAGATTAATTACTGCAATTGGCCATTAAGGGTGCTAACTGCTATTTCTCTTTAGCTTTTTCAGTTAATGGAACTTGACATATTATCTTAATAGAAGTGACTGAATGGCAATGGCAAGTATTGCACAGTTTTTCATCCACTTGCCAAACAGAGAAGCTGGTTACATTTTCAGAAACTCTTGAAGAAATGGCAATATCCATCAGATTTAGGCATGAGCAAAATGGGGCTTGATAACATTTACCTTAATTCTGCCTTGCTTAGTTTATTGTCCGTGATATTTGAACATTTATTTAATAACCTTAGCGGCTGACATGTTGGATGCTGGTCAGGGCTTTCCCCATAACAATCTTCTTCTAATCCAAGAGCCCATTTCTCCAAAATGCAAAGAGTCCTCTGTTTGACCTTGTATGGACTTTGCTAGACAGACTAGTAATTTAGGTTAGAAAATCAGAACAAAGGCCATTACTTGGTCCCCACGTGAAAAGTAACTACTACATTGGTGCAATTACACATCATGTCTACTTACTCTTGGCTGTTTCTAGTTGTTATTTGTCAAAAAGTTTGTTTCAGATCTATGTAGCACCTGAAGCAAATATTTTCTGTGATTCAGGTTGTTCCTCCCAAATATCTAAGGCAATGTCCCAAAGCTTTTTCCAAGTCTTTACAACCAAGTATGAAAATGTCAAGTAGCTGGTCTTTGTCCATTTGCACCAGTCAAGCAACATTATTATGTCTGTCTACATAAACTCATCTGTCTGCAGATGGTAAACGGATGCAGTGTGTTTTATGTTTAATAATTTGCTCAAGTCACTAAATTAACACAAAGTACCTTGGGAGTCCTTGTCAGTTAGTATTTTCTTTGGTACACCAGCTTGATTAAACAGGCCAACAAATTCTTTATACATATTGCTGTTTGCAAAGGAAAGGCCTCTGGATATCATGGGGTGTAGTCTATGACTGCTAGTATGTACCAATGTTTTTATGCTGTTTTTTCAGTGGTCCAATGAAATCCTTTACATTTTCAAATAAGAGACTGACACTGGTAGGGGGACAAGTGGACCTCATGGACGTTTATTTTATACCAAAATACAGAGTTTTATATTGAATTAGGCATTATATTAGATCTAAGAGAAAGTAATGGAGGAATGCCATCTTTTTTTTCCAATACTCTGCTCTCCTCTTGCGGTGTAAGCAAGGCCAGCGAGAATACACTTGGTGGTACTTGAAGATATATTGCACCAACACAAGGTACGTGTTAACTTACTTGCCATTCTGAACATGCTAGGATCGTACAGCACATGAGTGAGACAGAAAATGTCAGACTTTATTTTGATATAAAGTACATATAACTTACATATTTTAAGAGTTTTGTGTCTGTGTATTTTAAGGCTATTTTAATAGCCTTTTCCTTTTTTCTCCTTTTCAGATCTCCATTTAAAATTGTTTCAAGTTTAGGCAATAGACATGCTTGCATATCCCAAAAACACATTATTACAGGAATGCCGGAGAGGAAGCGAATGTGGATCTGCGAGAGAGATGCTGTGCCTGTGTAGCTGTTTCCAACAGAAAACATAAAAGTAATTAAGAATTAAAGTTTGATTACTAAGAAGCAGGTTGTGTCTTTGTAATAGAATAGTCACAGAGTAATTTAGTTCAGCAATTTAATTGTTTTTATTTGTACTTTCTTTTGTAATTTTATTGTACCAAGTTACTTTCATAGTTGACTGACTCTTGTGTGAAAAAGATATGTCCAGATATTCTGTTTAGTAAATTAGCTTTACAGAAAATAAAAATCCCTTTGCTTTTTACAAATACTCTTTACTTTTAATATACCTTCATGAAGCATGTAGATTAGATTTATTATGTCTGGCGCCACACATTTAACTGCATTTTTAAAATAGACTTTTTTTTGATTAAATTAACTGAAGTTACTATTTTAGTATGACATCACAAATGGCAAAAAATGATGTGGGCAGGAACTTAAACATATAATTGCATGTCTAACATAGTTTGCCTTCTACATTGGTGCAACAACCTTTAACTTTTGTTTAAAAAATAACTGTACACAGCTTTATGAATTATTCAGATCTTACATTTACAAAATAAAGAATATCATAAAAAATGTTTTGTCATTTATTCATTAAACAATAAGGTCTGTATCTTTCAAGTCAATGTTATATCTTCTTTATGGTATATATTAGTTTGTTATTTGAAAATAATTTCTAAAATTAACATTTTGTATAAAATTTTAAAATTAACTAGCCCACTTTTGCATTTTTGTAATTGAGATAATTGGTTTTTGGGTCTCATTGTGGAGAAAAGTCTTGCAATTTTGAAGTAGTGAAGATTTATATTTAAGAAAACATGACTTTCAAATTTCAGAGGCAACTTTGTAACAGTAAAAGCAAACTGGAAAAAAATACATTTTATCACAGATTCCTGGCACAATTTTCTTGAGGTAAGGATATGTTTCTTTCTTGCTTTGTGAGATGCACAATGAAGGGCAATGTGTTGAAAAAAGCATATATGTACACATAACAATAAATTGGAGCTGAACTGATTACACTGTGTTGTATTCTTCATAAAAGCCTGGACTTTTGAAAGAGATATCATTCCAAAAAATGGTATTTTCAGATTCAGGGATGTCTAAAACGTCAAGATTCATCAAAATCTTGAGGTCAATTTTTTTTTTTTATTATTACTATACTTTCTCTATACTTTGTATACAAGAAAGTAAAAATGATTTCTCCTGTGTGAAGTGGCAGGTGAATTACTGTCAACAAAAAGCAGGCACCTGAGAAATAAACTGAAACTTTACTCACTCGTGATTTTTCTTTCCATTTCAGTTAGTCTTTCCAGCTGCTTTGATAGTTTTGTTTAGTTTTAGTTTTTCATTTTGGTTTTGTTCATTATTTTAGTTTACGGATTTTAGTTTTCATTAACTGTAATAACCTTGGTCCCTGGTGCTTCCTACCTGGAGTTTTACATGTTATTACTATCTGCTCTCGATATATTTTATACCATAGTACAAATACATGCAGGTTAGGTGGTTTGACATTATTAAAGTGGCCCACATATGTGTGTGTTCAGTCTGCATTGGACTGGCAGCCTGTCTGGGTGTTGTTCCTGCCTTTTATCTGCTGTTTTATTTGCTGTTCAGTTCTTGTCAGTTAACTGTATGCCTTGTGCATGCTGAATAGTTTCTCTCACTGAAGTACACCCATATATTATACCAGTGGCAACAAGCGGTATTTTTGCAAAATGAGAAAGTAAACTTCTGTATGGTCAAAGAATATTAGCAACTGTGTGACTTTATTCTGTTATTATTATTTGTTAAGTTGGCTACAGAACAGAGAGAGCAATTCACAACTTGTTTTCAATATTCAATGTCAGTAATAGCACTTGGAGATGACTTTCCCAGGTGAGTCCACACCTCTGGCTCTGAAAGGTGTCACAGATGAAGACAAGTGGTGAAGTTTATGGCTGGTTTTCTTTTAAAATGGCTGAATAAAATTCCTTTTAAAACAACATGGATAAACTGTTTTGTAATATGTGTGCAAAACATGCATCAATATACATTTTTGGCTTGAGAAACAATAATATTTGTAAAGTATTAAAGACTTTCTTCACAATAGTATCCCAGATCCATTATAAAAGAACAGGCAATTTATTTTAAAAAATGTATTAAGTATGCTTCACTTTAGAGCAAAATTTCGTGTGTGCAGAGCAACAGTAAGTGGAAGCACACAGCAGTGGAATCTCACACATGCAAGCAGCTTTTCACAAATACTAGAAAAAAGTATATATAATCAAATCCTCAGTTAAGTTCAGCTGGAGTAAAGCCGATGAGTAGAAGTAACCAACAGTGCGAAGTCAAAGTCGATTACACAGCAGGTGGTGAAAGCTTAAAGCCGACGGTATCCTAGTGATTCAGCTGAACATGGAAAGCATCGAAGCAACTGCAGAAAGTAAGAAAATTGAACTCAGTGCTTGATGGAACACAAGTTCCATCTGTTCTCTGCCCATTCCATCTGGTTCTGCCCTTACCAATACATATACTCATAGATTACAACAATAAAAGTGTGACATCTAAATTGTAGATTGCTTCAAAATTTATAGATACTTTTTAGTTAATCAAATTCAATTTAGGAAAATCACTTAGATCAGCTAACGTCACATTATATGACCTTGAGAGATGCTCTGGACGCAGTGACTCCCCTTGAAACAGAAGTGATCAAAGCATAATAGAAACTCACCCTGGTTTAATGAGAACACTCAACTTTTTAAATTAAGAATGTCAAAAACAGGAACATACATGGATAGCAACAAAGCTGCAGGTCTTTCAAACTGCATGACTGACAGTGTTAAAAAATATAAAAAAGCTCTCTTTAAAGCTCGCTCAGGCTATTATTCTAAAGTAACAGATAGCAATAACTCTTGTGTACTGCTCCGGGGCCTCATGTATAAACGGTGCGTTTGCACAGAAATGTTGCGTAAGAACTTTTCCACGTTCAAATCGCAATGTATAAAACCTACACTTGGCGTAAAGCCACGCACTTTTCCACGGTACCTCATACCTTGTCGTACGCAAGTTCTCCACTCGGTTTTGCAGACTTGCGGCACCCAGTGTCAAAGCAATGCTACTGTTCCTGTGTGGTTACTCCTTATTTTCCAGACGCGGCTTTATAAATACACTGAAACTAATCGCATATTGTTTATTAGTGTAATGCATCTGATTGTAATTAACTTGTAACAACATAATGGTCCAGGGAATAGCCATAGTATTCCAAATACCATAACTGCTTTAGCGTTGTTACTCTAACTGCACCTTCTTCTTCTTTCAGCTGCTCCCGTTTGCCATAGTGGATCATTTTTTCCATATTACTCTCACTGCACCACTCTTAATATTTATTTCACTGTATCTGAGTGTGATTCACAGCAGCAGCACCTGCGCCACTTTATAAAGCGCGTATTTACATATAATGACAATATAATTTTTAAGATGAAATGCAGCAACATATGTTTATTATATTATACAGATGAAACTTTAACTTCATTTAAATAATCTATTTTCTTCACTGGGACTGGCATGAAGGATAGAAAAATTAAACATGTACTACGAAGATATCTCAATATTCCTTAAACGTTTTGAAAAATCGGCGCTCTAAGCTTACAGATGGCTTAACGTCTATTACAGAGCTGATTGTATGGCGATCAGTTACTTGGAGAAAGAAAAGCAAGGACTGCAGTGGCGGCCATGGCAATATATATTGAATATGAAACAGAAAGAGAAAATAACGACACGGCTAAAAACGCAGCGGCAAATTTCAACAAAAGTTAAACGCTTGTGTAATGAGCACGAGGTGGCTATGCAGTATCCGCAACGGACGTGGGCATCCACCGTGCATAAGATAACATTTTGACATTGGCGGGCGAAGGAGCCACCGATTCTTTCTCTGCCTAGAGCCGCCCATGAGTACTGCTGCAATAAATAATTTCATCGAAGGTCGCACACAATCACTGCGCCATGTTCCCATGTTTAATAATATGCTTTAACACCTATAATCATGAAAATGATATCACGTATACATCTCAGTATTTTAGTTATTCAGAGAGCTGTAATATCATGAATGTAATGGATTCTGTCTCTTGTCGGAGGAAGAGAGCCGGTTCAAGAAGCAAGTAGTGATTCACACATATACAGCACATAGAAGATCACATACAAAACAAAGCATTTAACGTGCTACTTAGTTACGATGTGATTTAAGAAACTGGTTAATTAAATGATTTTAAGATGAAGTTTATGATGTTCTACTTTAATGACAAAATAAACTACGTGATTAAAGTGGAAATTTCGAGATTGAAGTTGACATTTCGTGCTTTTCCCCCACTGTGTGCCTTTTTTTTCTCTATACCCTAATAAGCTTTCATATGACACTCAGACAGTGGGCTACAACTCACCTTTTCACGGCGACTTTGATATGTGATTTCTTTTTTATTTCCGCCACTGTGCGACTTTGTGAACGTGAGCTTTCAAATTTCTCCAAAACATTATGTCACTCAATCAACTTCCTTTTGTTGATTATACCACAGTTTAATTAAACAAATAGTATGTTTTTCCTTTGCCTCCACTTGGTATTCGCTGAAATTCTTATATTTTCCCCCGTGCTTTTCCCATTGTCTTTTCACAGAAGGCTGAGCTTAAGGACGATTTATATTGATTTGCATATTCAAAGAGGCGTAATTCTGGGAGGAGTTGGAGCGTTACATGAAGCGCGTGCACAAGCTTTACTTTTCATGCTGACCGGGATTTATGTACCGGAAGAATGTGGAAGTTGGAGTATGCACAGATTCCTGCATCTGGATTTTTTTGTGCGTAAGCACATTTCGGCTTTTGTGCTTACGCCATGCTATAGTGCGAATTCTACGCACGGCGTTATACATGAGGCCCCAGATGTTTAGTGTAGGATGCAAATATGCTTGTAATGATGCAATGTATACTGTACATCTATACTAATAAAAGGCAAAGCCCTCACTGACTGACTCACTGACTCATCACTAATTCTCCAAGTTCCCGTGTGGGTAGAAGGCTGAAATTTGGCAGGCTCATTCCTTACAGCTTACTTACAAAAGTTGGGCAGGTTTCATGTCGAAATTCTACGCGTAATGGTCATAACTGGAAGCTATTTTTCTCCATATAATGTAATGGAGTTGAGCTGGATGGCCGTGGGGGGCGGGGTTTCGTGTGACATCATCATGCCTCCTACATAAGTACGTAGAGAACAAGGAAGACCTCTAAACAGCGCTGAACAAAACGCCATTTCACAATTGAGAAGGCAGAAAAAGATTATGAAGCAAGTGATGCATACAAGCGTATTCATAAATACAAGCATATTCATAAGTACAGCTACTGCGGAAACAAAGCACGGCGTGAACTGTAAGTTTATATTAAATTAAGTTCATAGACAGGCTGCCGCTGGCGTTTGTAATTTAGTGCCTGCCCATATAAGGTCGTCCGTCAGCGGCAATCCAATAGAAACACTGCCGCTAAATATTCACGGGTGAAGGACTGTGCTTATGCAGAAGAAGATGAGATGGTCAGGGTGGTGTGTGGCACAAACTCAGCGAAATTGCGAGAGAAAGTTTTTGAAGGCAGCAAAAAAATATGAAGCGTCTGATACATACAAGCATATTCAAAAGTGCAGCTACTGCGGAAACAAAGTACACAGTACAAAAAGTCAATGTCCCGCTAAAGGAAGACAGTGTAAAAAACCCGTGCATGCAGTGTGTCACGTCTCAGATAAAGAGGAAGACGAGCTGTTTATTGATGCAGTAAGAAACGAATCGATGAATGAAACCTGTTATCTTTACAACGATTGACAAACACGGAATGTAACTTGAACACAACACATCCTACAAATATGAACCTGACTGAAAGAAATAATGATAATCAAATCCTTGATGACAGCAACACTCAATAACACTCACAAAAGAATTACTGTATATTGACAATCATGTTACATTATTTTTAAAATGTTCCCTTTTCATTTTCATATCTTCTTTAACACACTACTTCTCCGCTGCAAAGCACGGGTGTATATATATATATATATATATATATATATATATATATATATATATATATATATATATATATATATATATCCCGATCTGCATACGCTCAAATAGATAAACCACACGCTGTGGCACAATGGTAGAGCTAGCGCCGACGACCGAGGTTCGATTCCTAGAGGGGGTGCACTGAGTATGTACTTGCGCATTTTTATTCATTTTACCTTCGCATCCCCTTGGTTTGAGATGTATGAAAAAATATGCGGTTAACGCAGAAAGACAGATCACCAATTGAAGCTTTATGAATAATGGATACTTTATTCGCCATCAATGATTGTTTTGGTAAAGCCATACTCAGTGTATTCATTAGATGAACGGTAAAAAAGTAAGAGCGAGGGGACGGTGACTTATTGAGACACGCAGGCAAACCACAATAGCACGCGGGCTCGATGTACTGTACTGTAGTGCGCGTCAACTCGATCGGAATTGCGCAATCACATTCGAAAAAATATATCTTTTCAAGTTCTATTTAGTCCATATGTGTCAAACTCAAGGGCCACAGGCCACATCCGGCCTGGCGTGTATTTATATCCGGCCCGCGACATCATTTTATATACTGTATTATTGTTATTAATGGCCCGGGGATATGAAGCGCTGGTAACACAATAAACTACCAATCCCATAATGCAGCGCTTCAGCTGCCTTGCCGAACACTTACCGCGTTAATCAAGTCTAGCTTATGATGCCACACGATGCCGAAGAGAAAAGTTGATTCTGAAAATAGAGCCTTTAAAAACCGATGGGAGGCTGAATATATGTTTACTGACATTGCTGGTAAACCCGTGTGTCTCATTTGTGGAGCTAATGTGGCTGTAATTACAGAATTTAATCTAAGACGGCACTATGAGACAAAACATCAGGATAACCTGAAAGAAATGAAAGCAATGCAGAAGATACAGAAAGCAGAAGAGTTAAAGAAGAATCTGACACTTCAGCAGACGTTTTTACCCGTGCAAAATCACAAAGTGATTTCAAGTGAAGCTGCTTTTATGGGAGACACAAATGCACCAGTGCAACTTGCCCCACTTTCCCTGTTGCCAAGTAATGTTGAACCAAGTCGGCACAACGGTGCTCCCAAATGCGCACTTTGCTGATAAACTGAGCACTGAGTTCGCACGGCGCTTTGGTGACTTTGAAGAACAAAAAAAGAATTTTGAGTTGTTTCACAACCCATTTGCCATGGATGTGGAAACTGCACCTGTGCAGATTCAGATAGAGGTGATTGAGCTGCAGTGTAATGGCACACTGAAGGCAAAGTACGATACTGCAGGACCCGCACAGTTTATTCACTCCATTCCCGCAGAAATGCTCCAGCTCCATCTACATGTGGCTCGAACCTTGTGCATGTTTGGTAGCACATATCTGTGTGAGAAGCTCTTCTCAGTGATGAAGACTAACAAAACAGCACACAGAAGTCGCCTCACTGATGAGCACCTGCAGTCCATCCTGAGAATCTCCACAACACAGAAGCTCACACCAAACATATATGAACTTGTTGCCAAAAAAGATGCCAGGCATCCAGCTCTGATAAAATGACATATGAGCAAAGACAACTGAATGATTTTATTTATATTTCCAGATTTTGTTATGCACCATGTTCATATTTGAATTTGTATAATTTTGACAGGATATATTTTTATGGAGAGCAAAATCTTTTGGGATATTTAAAATTTAAGTTTATTTTTTATATAAAATTACATAAGAGTAAAGAAATTTAAATATTTGTTCTTTTAATGTTTACTTTATTTCTAACTTGTATAATTTAGACAGGATATATTTTTATGGAGAGCAAAATATTATAAGTTATTTAAGGTTTGAGTTGATTTATTCCGGAATAATATTCCTGTCTGTTTTTATTCATATTTATGTTCAAAAAAGTTAAGTTTTAAAAGTTTTAAAGTTTTAAAAGTTTAGTTTTAGTGTGTTCAATAAATGTTTATCCTGTTCAGCCCGTGACCTAAAGTGTGTTTTGGATTTTGGCCCCCTGTGCAATTGAGTTTGACACCCCTGATTTAGTCGACACAAATACCTTTGGTTGGAATGTAAGGCGAATTTAATCTTTACATTTGTATGGTGAAGAAAAATTTATGCAATGATGCCTACATTTAACTTACATTCCTACCAAAGATATTTCTGTCAACTAAATAAAAATTCCTTCTATTTAAAATTTAAATAGAACTTGAACAGATACGATAGTTCATAATATCCACGCAGACTTGCACGTAAGAGCGGGAGTCATACGTTTTAACAAACAGCGTATTGCACTGATACAAAATAGCCTGCCCATTTAATTATTTAGGAATGGATAAATAAATTAAGATTTTGTACAAATAATATTTTTCATTTTTCTTCCTTGATGGATTCTGCCACCCCCAACAACAGTTCCTTGCACCCCAAAGAGTGTATGTATGTGTATATATATATATATATATACTAGCAGAATACCCGAGCTTAGCAGCTGGAGAAGTAGTGTGTTAAAGAAGGTACGAAAAAGAAAAGGAAAAATTTAAAAAATAACGTAACATGATTGTTAATGTAATTGTTTTGTCATTGATATGAGTGTTGTTCTCATATCTATCTATATATATATATATCTATCTATCTATATATATATATATATATATATATATATATATACCAGCGCTGGCAGCGAGAAGTAGTGTGTTAAAGAAGGAAAGAAAAAGAAAAGGAAACATCTTAAAAATAATGTAACATGATTGTCAAAGTAATTGTTTTGTGTATTTGGTGACAGCGTCACAAAGTTGTTTTCGGTAGCTGCATCAGAAAATGTACCACGACGTCTGACACGCCTCCTTTTTACTGTTTTCTCACAGCTTGGATTGCTGCTGTCATATATATACACACACACACACACACACACACACACACACACACATACATACATACATATATATATACATATATATACACATACATATCTTCATATCTACATATCTATATACATATCTACATATACACACATATATATATATACATACCTATTTACATCATATATACATACACATACATACATACACACACACAAATTATATATATGTGTGTATGCGTCAGTGTGTGTGTGTGTGTGTGTATATATATATATATATATATATATATATATGTAGATAGGGTGTGTGTGTGTATATATATATATATACATACATACATATATATACACATACATATACTTGTGTGTATGTTTGTATGTGTCTATATGTGTGTGTATAGCTTTGGTCACTGAGTGCAAGGGAAAAATAATAAAATATAGTCTATAAGTTATTAAACAGTAAAACATTAACGTTTTAAAAGTACAGGTACATTGAGCACTACTGGAGTGGTTGGGTAAACTACATTTTAAAGACTGTGTAACACAACAGGTAAGTAACTAACAGCAGCTAAAATGTATATGGATCATCTCTCGGTAGTAGATCCCTTTTGAAAGGCGCTACACGACGGCTGTGGTATAGAAATTACATTTTCTATGTGAACGTTCAAATTTGTGCCTCTGGTAATGTGCCTTACCGGCATTTAAAGAAAATTAGTTTTGTGTCCTCTGCAGTGTTAAGAGAAAGGCTTTGGTTTGGGATAAAAGGAAAAAGGTGTAAAGAAAGGAAAGTTGCCTTTTCTTTTATATAGTATAGAGATGTGTTAAGCTGGCGTTATGATCGCCTTTTGGGGACAGTCGCGGTGGGTCTTGTGTAGACTGGTGAGACGTCCCGCCATTAATCGGCTGTGATGGCACTGTCAGTCCTCCACTCGCGTGCGTGTCTTCATAATCCGAGGTGAGGACCTCATAAGTATCGTGCAAAAGAAAGTGTGAATCGCCTTAATATTATTTTTCCGTGGTGTAGAAAAGGGGTCCGTGTTTGCACTTGTCTGGGCTATAGCGCAGGGGAGGATGAAAAAATTAAAAGTGCTCACTTTGACTTAAGGCAGAAGCGCAGTCAGCGTCTCAAAGGCGGCACAGCTATGCAGCAGCGCTGGCTGCTCGACTTTTGCTGGGCAGGAGACCACAGTTTTTGCAGACACGTTCATGATATCAAAAGTCTCAGCGCTCTTTGGAGGTCATTCATATATTATATATATAGCAAAATACCCGCGCCTCGCAGCGGAGAAGTAGTGTGTTAAAGTAATGAAAAAGAAAAGGAAACATTTTAATAACAAGCGTAACATGATTGACATTGTCATGAGTGTTGCTGTCATATATATGCCTGCCTAAATAAGTCACCCTCGCTTTGCTCTTACTTTATTTACCGTTCATTTAATCATGGCTAATGGCGGAAAAATTATAAAATGGAAGGAGGATGGCTTTACCAAAACAATTATTGATGGCGAATCGATTATTCATAAAGCTTGAATTGGTGATCTGTTTTTCTGTGTTAACCTCATATTTTTCATACTTCTTCTCAAACTAAGGTGGTGCGAGGGTAAAATGAATCGGGATGCTGATCAATGTAATCGGTGTACCAGGAAATCATGCATTGACAAAAGCTCCCCTTTGCTTGTAATGCAAAGTGTGATTAAATGCATTATTTTTAGCAGCGTTATGGAGCACATGCATCGAAGCTTCTCAGATTTTAAAAATAACGTAACACGATTGTCAATGTAACCTTTTGTAAGTAGTGCCTGGAGGATTCAGTGTGGAGAAACTCTAGAGACAGCGTGTGTATTAACTTGTGGATTTTTCTGTGAGTATTTGGTGGCAGTCTGACAAAGTTGCTTCGGAAGACGGCGTTAGCTGAGCTCAGCTCAGAGCGAAATGAGGTAAATGGGAGGGAGATGATGCCGTGACTCCCCACCCGCCTTAACTGTCAATCCCCCACAAACACAGTCTCTCGGAATTTGCATAAGCACACCCCTTCACCTACAATTTTAACTTAGTTACAAAGTGATCAAAACTCGTTTATATCCTCGTCCTCTCATTAAACTTGTATCCCGCATTACCTGTGGGCATGTGAAACACCAGCGGTAGCCTGTCTATGAACTTAATTTAAAGTTTAGGTTTACACCTTGCTTTCTTTCGAGGCAGCAGCACTCATGAATATGGTAGTATATGTCACTCGCTTCGCTTCTTATTGTTTAGCTGCCTTCTCAATTATATAATGCATGTTTTCTTAAGCGCTTTTTGGAGGTCTTCCTGGTTTTCTACGCACTGCGTTGACAGTCAGTTCACGTGATTACGTGGGAGGCGTGATGATGTCACGAAACTCCGCCCCCCGTCATTCCAGCTCAACTCCATTACAGTTAATGGAGAAAAATACCTTCCAGTTATGACCATTAGGCGTAGAATTTCGAAATGAAACCTGCCCAACTTTTGTAAGTAAGCTGTAAGGAATGAGCCTGCCAAATTTCAGCCTTCTACCTACACGGGAAGTTGGAGAATTAGTGATGAGTGAGTGAGTGAGTGAGGGCTTTGCCTTTTATTAGTATAGATATATATATATATATATATATATATATATGTGTGTGTGTGTGTATATGTATATATGTAGATATGTATGTATATGTATATATATGTTTATATATGTGTTTGTGTATGTATATATATATATATATGTATTTTTGTGTACAGTAATCCCTCGCTATATCGCGCTTCAACTTTCACGGCTTCACTCTATCACAGATTTTAAATGTAAGCACATCTAAATATATATCACGGATTTTTCGCTGGTTCGCGGATTTCTGCGGACAATGGGTCTTTTAATTTATGCTACACGCTTCCTCAGTTTGTTTGCCCTGTTGATTTCATAAAAGGGGCGCTATTGGCGGATGGCTTAGAAGCTACCCAATCAGAGCATGTATTACATATTAACTAAAACTCCTCAATGCTATAAGATATGCATCCCGCGCGGAGCTTGATTGTTTGCTTGTCTCTGCCTCTATCTCACCCTCTCTGACATTCTCTGTGCCTGACGGAGGGGCTGTGAGCAGAGGTGCTGTTTGCACAGAAGCTGTTTGCCTAGTGGATACTGACGCACCTCTAAGAAATGCCGCTTTATCGCGGTGCTTCCAAAAGCACTCTTATTGATTTTTTGATGGTTTGCTTTAATCTCGCTCTCTCTCTCTCTCTCTCTCTCTGACGTTCTCTGCGTCTGACGGAGGAGATGTGAGCAGAGGGGCTGTTTGCAGAGAGGCTGTTTGCTTAGAAGATACTGGCGCTCCTCTAAAATGCAGCAAACTTAAAAGCACACGTATTGATTTTTTGATTGTTTGCTTTTCTTTGCGAGCGCTCTCTCTCTCTCTCTCTGAAATTCTCTGCTCCTGAAGAGAAGAAGATATATTTGCATTCTTTTAATTGTGAGAAAGAACTGTCATCTCTGTCTTGTCATGGAGCACAGTTTAAACTTTAGACTAAAGGGTGTTATTTCATGTCTAGAGGGCTCTAATAATGTTAACAGTGTGGGAGAGTTTATAAGGGCTTAAAATATATAAAAATAACTACACAAACATATGGTTTCTACTTCGCGGATTTTCGTCTATCGCGGGGGGTTCTGGAATGCAACCCCCCCAATCGAGGAGGGATTACAGTATATATGTGTGTGTATGTATGTGTGTATGTGTATATATGTAGATATGTATATATATATGTGGATGTATATTTATATATATATATATATGTTTATATGTGTGTGTATATATATATATATATATATATATATATATATATATATATATATATATATATATATATATATGACAGCAACACTCATCACTCACAACAGTGACAAAACAATTACATTGACAATCATGCTACGTTATTTTCAAAATCTTTCCTTTACTTTTTCAATACTTCTTTAACACACTACTTCTCCGCTGCGAAGCGCGGGTATTTTGCTAGTATATATATATATGTAGACTCAAACCAATTATGACCGCAGCAATCCAAGCTGTGAGAAAACAGTAAAAAGGAGGCGTGTCAGACATTGTGGTACATTTTCTGATGCAGCTAGACAAAAACAACTTCGTGACGCTGCCGCCAAATACACAAAACAATTACTTTGACAATCATGTTATGTTATTTTTAAAATGTTTCCTTTTCTTTTTCATAACTTTAACACACGACTTCGCTGTGAAGCGCGGGTATTTTGCTATATATATATATATATATATATATACGCACTTTGCTGATAAACTGAGCGCACTGCTATACTTAGCAAAAAAAGAAACATCCTCTGACTTTCAACTGTTTTTACTTTCAGTAAACTTAATGTGTAAATATTTGTATGAACACTAAAAGAGCCAACACCATAAGACATAAACTAAAAATGTTTCACAATGTGTCCCTGAATGAAGGGAGGCTCAAAATCAAAAGTACCAGTCAGTATGTGGTGTGGCCACCAGCTGCTTGATGTACTGCAGTGTATCTCCTCCTCATGGACTGGACCAGATTTGTCAGTTCTTGCTGTGAGATGTTACCCCACTCTTCCACCAAGGCACCTGCAAGTTCCTGGACATTTCTGGGGGGAATGGCCCTAGCCCTCACCCTGCGATCCAACAGGTCCCAGACATGCTCAATGGGATTGAGATCTGGGATCTTCCACTGCGAGGATGATCAGCTGTCCTTCCTGTCTCCCTGTAGCACTGTCTTAGGCGTCTCACAGTGCGGACATGGCAATTTATTGCCCTAGCCACATCAGCAGTCCTCATGCCTCCCTGCAGCATGCCTAATGCACGTTCACGCAGATGAGCAGGGACCCTGGGCATCATTCTTTGGGTGTTTTTCACAGTCGGTAGACAAGTCTCTTTAGTGTCCTGCGTTTTTAGAACTGTGACCTTAAATGCCTACTTTCTGTAAGCTGTTAAGGTCTTAACGACCATTCCACAGGTGCATGTTTATGGTTATGATTATGGTTAATTGAACATGCATGGAAAACATTGTTTAAACCCTTTACAATGAAGATCTGTAAAGTTATTTGGATTTTTAAAACATTATTGTTGAAATACACAGTCCTGGAAAAAGCGATGTTTCTTTTTTTGCTGAGTATATATATATATATATATATATATATATATATATATATATATATATATATATATGACAGCAACACTCATCACTCACAACAGTGACAAAACAATTAATTGACAATCATGTTACGTTATTTTCAAAATGTTTCCTTTTCTTTTTCTTTCCTTCTTTAACACACTACTTCTCCGCTGTGAAGCGCGGGTATTTTGCTAGTACTGTATATAAGAAAACATTATTGCCAAAGATCATTAATCAAAAATCAAAGTCAATCTGTCATCAACTCTAAAAGTAGTTCTAAAAATCTAAGTTAAAATAATTAGAGCACATGGTCATTAAACCATGAAAACGATAAACAAAAATGCACTAGAAGCAATCAAGGCTTCTATCTGCAAACTTGTATACCTGGAAGTGTACGCAGCTGAACATTATATCCTTAATCCATAATGACACATTCATCATGTCCCCAGAAATTACCTGTGAAAACGCAATAGCAGTTGCTATAACAAAACTATACAAAATGCTGGTATTTTGTGAAAAACAAAATACTGTTGTGCAAGTCCTTAAAACATTTAAAATCTTTAAATAAATAAATATTTTAAGTTTAAGCAACATTTAAAAGACTTAAATGAATTAAAAAGTACAAGAAAATGGAAAGCAAAGCTGTAAAACATTTATCATGAAAACAAACCATAATACACACTATATAATCCAAATACAGTCAGTCAGTCATAATCCAACGCGCTATATCCTAACTAGCCAATCCCAGCCAACACAGGGCAGGAAAAATCCCAGGCAGGGCACACACACACTTGGCACAATTTTAATTGCCAATGAACTTAATCTGCATGTCTTTGGACTGTGGGAGGAAACCCAGTCAGACACGGGGAGAACATGCAAACTCCACACAGTGAGGACCCAGGAAGCGAACCCAGGTCTCCTTACTGCGAGGCAGCAGCGCTACCACTGCGCTACCATGCTGCCCAATGCAAATACAATCAAGAGTAAAACAAACCAATCTTACAAATTTCAAAGACAAGAGTGGTGCAAAAGCCCAGAGCAGCCAAAGGTAGCTAATACCACAGAAACAAGACTGTGGTAACTGCTATGCTTTGTATTACTCTCAGGTGATTGTCATGCATGAGTGGAATAGTTGTAAGAAACATGAGATATTGGAGTGAAATCAAAAGTGCAAAACAAAACAAAAACAAAATAATATTAAAATCGAAAAGAGAGAGAGAGAGAATGGATTAAGGGAAAACTCAGCACTGAAAAGGTCTTGTGAGGTTTATGAACTCTTTCAGAAACCTGAATCTCTCCCAGCTGCTTTTGATGTGCTCAACCAGGATATCTGGCTCAGGAGTACCACCTCCCACATGCGCAACTAATGGCTATTGGTCTGGTCCAGGTATGCAGGTCACAAGTGTCCACCAAGATGTTAAAGGAGGACAGTTTTAAGGTCTATATTATGTTGGTCAGATGGGTATTCACGGCACTGTTGAACTGTGGTAGCGACCTCTGCAAAGCCTGCCATGACTTGTTCCGGCAGACCCCTTATAAGACCTGCTGTGTCAATGGAGACATTAAAACATACAAGACTATATTACTCCCTCTGAAAATTAAAGGGAAGAACTTTAACGTTTGTGCTGCCATATCAGGCACCTCACCCTTGGCACACCCAAAATAAAAAAGGAATGTCCTATTCCTACGGGTCTTGGCCACCTGCAGAGTGCCTACACCTGTAGTGGATAGAGAGGGGCTCACTGAAGACAATGTCAGTCAAGAAACCGGGTTTGAAAATGAACCTGAATTGTCCAGCAAGGTGGGGGACGAATCCTGAAGTGAAGACTTGTGACAGCTGACAGACTATTCCATGCTGCCCAGATCAGACACTTAATACAGACCCAGATGAAAACAAAGCAGTGGGAGGTGAGTGTGATGCTGCATTGGACATGGAGGAAACAGAGACTGCCATCCAGACGGAGTTTGCTCATCTACAATGAGCCAATAACAACTTAGATTTTGCATTCAGACAAGCCCACATTGCAAATGACTCTTATTATCTGGAGAGAGAGGACCCGAATTTTAAAACACCGCAATTTTTACTGAAGGATGGTTTTCTGTATTTGGTGATTTCTGATTGAATGGGTGATGGGCGCATCGAGCAGTTGGTAGTGCCAAGTGAGCATAGGGAGGTTTTAAAAATTGCTCACAGTCATGTTTTGGGGTGTCACCTCAGCGCAGAAAAGACAAGGAAATGCATTTTGAAATGCTTTTATTGGATGAATATGGGTCGGGATATGGAGCAATTATGTAAGGTCTGTCCTGACTTTTAAATAGATTCCGTTCACAGACCCACCATGGTACACCTTGTACCGCATGCTTATTTTAGATATCTTCTATGAGAGGGTGGGATTAGATATTGTTGGCTCGCTTCCCAAGAGTAAAAATGGCTTTCAGTATATGCTCGTGTTAGTTGATTACGCCACAATATACCCACAAGTGGCTGTGCTGCAGCAAGTGGATGCCCTCTTGCTCTGTTGCAAAACCACTCTCAGACATATTCACACGTATTGGTATCCCTCGTTAGATTTTAATTGATCAGGGCACACCCATTATGTCTAGCATCATAAAGCAGCTGTTCGAAAGATTTACAATTAAGCAGCTACACTCCACAGTTTATCATTCGCAGATGAATGGCCTGACAAATGATTTAATGAAACCCTAAAACAGATGAATCAACGAGTTGCCCATGATAACCCTACCACATGGGATACAGTAGTGTCCTTCCTCCTGTTTGCTGTTAGGAAGTTCCTGCAGGCATTTTCTGGGCTAAGCCCTTTCGAGCTACTTTTTGGCAGCCAATTGCGCGGTGTTTTAGACATTTTTTGAGAAGAGTCTACTCATCCAA
Source organism: Polypterus senegalus (assembly GCF_016835505.1). Classification (NCBI taxonomy): domain Eukaryota; kingdom Metazoa; phylum Chordata; class Cladistia; order Polypteriformes; family Polypteridae; genus Polypterus; species Polypterus senegalus. The sequence continues at coordinate 119,329,465 of NC_053162.1, forward strand.
CACTTCGAGAGGGCAGGTTTGTCGACCAAGTTGTGACACTGCAGGAACAGATTTCCAGGCTGTCATCTATTGCGGTGAAACATCTTCAGCGTGAACAGGAGGAAAAAAAACGTGCTTACAACAAGACAAGTAAACTTCGTTTAAGTTTTAGAAGGGGGATCAGGTGCTGGAGTTGATTCCATCGGGCTGAGTGGTTGGGTCCAGAAGTGATCGAAGAGCACATATCAAGTGAAGTCAAGTTGGGGAGCATACACTGGTACAGTGCGTTTTCGCACCAACTACACAATGAAACAACTTGGGATCCCAGTTTTCAACCTCCCAGTCATTCATGCCGTCCAGTCCCACCCTCCGGAAAAGACCCCCTAGCCAGGTGTTACGTGGGTGACCCCTTGGCCTGGCCCAGCCACTCGGGTCCCCAACAATGAGGATCTTACGAGCCGGATCACCCTCTGGGAAATGCGCCACATGGCCGTAGTGCTGTAACTGATGCTCCCTCACAATGCAGGTAATTGGGACTCCATGAGCAACTGCTCATTCGACACAAAGTCAAACCAACGGGACCTAAGGATTTTCCGGAGAGATGCAGTACCAAAGGAGTTGTCTTCGCCACAGGTCAGTGAATAGCGTCTATGTCTCGCAATCATATAGCAAGACACGAAGCACCATGATTCTAAAGACTTGGTCCTTCATCCTTTTAAATAGATATTGGGAGCGCCACACACCCCTATCCAGCGACCGTTTGACCCACCCCAATGCTCTCCCAATCTGTCTACTGACTTCATAGGAAGAGTCACCAGAGACATGAATGTCACTGCCAAGGTAAGTAAACCTCTCTACAAGGTTGACACTCTCTCCACAAACAGACACACTCCTGATGGCTGTGCCCAAGAGGTCATTAAAGGTCTAGATCTTTGTTTTTATCAATGACTCGCAAGCCCAGACACTCAGACTCCTTGCTTAGTGTCCTGATCAGAGCCTCCATTGACTCCATGAAGATCACAGCATTGTCAGCAAAGTCAAGATCCGTGAAGCTTTCTTCACCAACAGATGCCCCACAGCTGCTGGACCCCACGATCTTGTCCAGCACACAGTCCATACAAGCATTGAACAGAATAGGAGCCAGAGCACACACCTGACATACCCCAGAATCAACTGGGAAAAAACGCAGAGGTCCTACCTCCACTCTGCATAGCACTCACGATACCAGTGTACAGGCTGGCCAAGATATCTAGCAACCTTGAGGGGATCCTGCGAAGCCTCAAGTTATCCCACAGGGCAGCTCAATCAACCGAGTCGAATGCTTTGCAAAACTTGACAAAGGCTGAAAAGATACTCTTCCAATATTCACGTTTGCGCTCCATGAGAACCCTCAGTACCAGGATGCGGTCAATGGTCAACTTCTTTTGCGTAAAACCAGACTGTTCTGGTTGCTGTTAGGTGAGCAAGTGATCACGGATCCTATTGAGGACGACCCTAGAAAGGACCTTACCCAGCACCGAGAGCAGTGTTATCCCCCTAGTTGCTGCAATCCAGGCAATCACCCTTCCCTTTCCAGATAGGGACAATAAGTCCCGTTTTCCAGTCACTCGCAAATGGAAGCAAAGATTGCTTGCAATGCCAGGAGGACAGCATTACCACCAGCCTTGAGAAGTTCACACTGCATACCACAGATAGCCTGCAGCCTCCCCCCACCCCTACCAGCTGGTTCACCACCTGTGCAATCTGAGTGAGATTGGGTGATTCATAGCTAATTGGAGGATCAGCCTCAAGAACCGTGAACCCAGAGATATCCAAAAACCTAGCTGGAGGATCAGCTTTGAGCAACTGCTCAAAGTAGCCAGCCCAGCAGGTCACAACTGCAGTGTCATCCATAAGGAACGTTCCATCAGCTGCCCTGACTGCGACTCTCTGAGGAACAGATTCAGATGTGTGTAATGCTTCAATTCCTCTGTAAGCAGGACGTGGGTCGCTAGACCACAGATGGTATGATTTCTCTAACAAATGCCTCTTTATCTGCCCTTAGAGCCCTCACAGCTGTCCTTATCAGTTCCCGGTATAGACCAGAGTTGCCATTGAGCTGTGAGCTGAGACTCCTCTCAATGATATCCAGGATGCCCTGCAAAATGAAACACCTCCTTCTGGGAACACCGGGAAAACCAACACAAACCTCAGCAACCTTTAGGGTCTTGTCACGGAAGGTCTCCCACACTTAGGATCGGCAGTCATACCCAAATCTGAAAGTTCCTCACACAAACTTCGTGCAAACTCATTAAAAATAGCCTGGTCTTGGAGTCTGGCCAATTCCGGGCTCATTTTCCTAGTAGTTGGAATCTGCTGGACCTAAGCTGGATCCTAAGAGTAGCAACAAGAAGTCTGTGGTCAGAATTCACATACTGTGCACTTCTGTAGACCCTGCAGTTTTGCAAGAGCCTCCAGCGTCTGCCCATGAGGATGTGATCGATCTCCTTCACCGCACCACCAGTATTGGAGTACCAACTCCAATGATAACAACAACAACATTTATTTATATAGCACATTATCATACAAAACGTAGCTCAAAGTGCTTTACGTACTTAAGAAAAGAAAAATAAAAGACAAAATAAGAAATTAAAATAAGACAACATTAGTTAACATAGAAAAGGAGTAAGGTCCAATGGCCAGGGTAAACAGAAAAAACTGAAAAAAACTCCTGACGGCTGGAGAAAAAAAATAAAATCTGCTGGGGTTCCAGGCCACGGGACCGCCCAGTCCCCTCTGGGCAATGATGCAGTTCTGGGCACTGGAACCAGGATCCAGCTATTTGCAGCCCCCTGACCTTTCGCAAAGTCAAGGAACATGGAGCCACTTTCACCACAGTCACCAGACCCATGGGGACTGAGACAATCCTCATAGCCAGCCTTGTCAGTGCCATTGGCTGCATTGAAGTCACCCATGACCAGAGGAGTGGGCACCCATCAACCACTGAGCGACACTGCGAATAAAATATTTACCTCGCCGAGACATCACTCACTGTGGTCAGAGCATACACTGAGACAACAGACAAGGAACCCAGGGAGTGCTGTAATCCAAGTCTCATAATACGCTCATTGAAAGGAGTGATATCGGACACCATTGTAAGAAGCCAATCCGCTACAGCAACAGCTGCTCCCCGAGTATGACAGCCATCAGACCGATCAGACCAATAAAAGGTGTATCCACCTACAGAGATCTGGCCAGTCCCCAGTCTGCGCACCTCAGAGAGTACCGCCACTGAAATGCAGAGTTTACCCAGCTCCTCTGACAGCAGAGGAAAATGATCATCTTGCCAGAGAGATAAGATGTTCCATGCGCCCACCCATATGGGCCACCTTAAATTGGGACCCAAGTGCTGCTGTGCAGTGGCTGATGCCTCACCACCACCCAGTTCTGATCCTCAACAAACCTGACCCCATTGGCTCTCCAACAGTTTTGACTCTTCTGGGAATGGGGCTCCCAAGGGCTTTCCCCCATCCCCTTCATGATGTGAGCAGCCTTCCCTTGGGCGCCTGCAGCAGAGCTACCCCCATGGAGAGTAAAAAGGAGTCTTTTCTGTCGTCTCTGAGCTTTGTGAAGTTTTTTTTACGGTGGCTGAAGTGCCAATCCTACCACTAACCCCCATGATTTCCTTCAAGTTGGAGGACCGCTACAGGGCCAGATGCAGTTTAACGTCATACCCAGGACGTCATATCACATGTGAATTAAATAGTTAAGATTCCAGGGTGGCGGAAGCCCGTACAGGTTTTGCATATTAACCTGCTGAAGGAGTGGCATGACACCTGCGAGGTTATGGTCACGTCCACGGTGGTCCCTCAGACCGAATACAATACAGTTTATTTTTGTATAGCCCAAAATCATACAGGAAGTGCCGCAATGGGCTTTAACAGGCCCTACCTCTTGACAGCCCCCCAGCCTTGACTCTCTAAGAAGACAAGGAAAAACTCCCAAAAAACCTTGTAGAGAAAAATGGAAGAAACCTTGGGAAATGCAGTTCAAAGAGAGACCCCTTTCCAGGTAGGTTGGGCGTGTAAGTGGGTGTCAAAAAGAAGGGGGTCAATACAATACAATACAATACACAGAACGGAACAAATCCTCAATACAGCATAAAAATAAAAAAAAATTTAGAAGTACGGAGCAGACTTTAACAGTAGATGATATCACATAATAAGATTTGGATATTTTTAGAGTCCTGGAGACCTCATCCATCAAGCTGCCTCCCCTATTTGGCCATTCCACGGCTGAAACAGTGCTTGGCTAGCAAATCCGATGAAAGGACCCCTCTTTCCCATGATTCCTGCGATCCTTCATCAGGGATGGCTATACCATAGGCAGGCAAAAAAACTTGGCAGGTGGGCCGTGGCACCAAGTGCCACATTTGTGTACCAACAAGAGAAATAGAATAGGTGAGGGTTAATATTCAATTATAACTGTCATGTTATAGTCATGTAGAAGTTGCTATAAGTGAGGATTTCACTGATACTCAGGAAGTGGAATTGCTATCGGTGATCGAGAAGAACTCCGACACCTTTTCAGTCGTGCCTGGCCGGACAACAATTGCAGAACACAAGATCGTAATACCGCCCAATGTTACCATACCGGTGTCCCTGTATCACTTGCCAGAGGAGACAAAGAAGGAGATACGTGAAGAAGTACAGCAGATGCTTCAGTTAGGCATTATTCGTCCAAGCAAATGCAAGTGGGGGAGTCCAATCATACTTGTCTCAATGCCTGATGGTTCAGTACAGTTATATAATTATTTTAGGCATTTGAATTTGAAGATTTGATGCATACCCGATGCCGCGTGTGGACAAACTGTTGGAGAAGCTTGTGCAGGCCTCATATATTTCATCCTAATACCTCAGGAAGGGATATTGGCATGTACCCTTGGAGGAGTTCAGCTGCAAGAAGATTGTGTTTGCCACTCCTGACAGGCTGTTTAAATTTACAGCACTCCTTTTTGGTCTCCATGGTGCACTGTTGAACTTTCAGCGGATGATGGACCAGATCCTGCCTTCCCAGTCTGTGCATGCAGGTGCCTATCTTGACGATGTTGTCATTTTCAGTAATAACTGGGAATCTCATCTCGTCTGCCTTCGGGTGGTGCTTGACAGCTTATGGCTAACCCTAAGAATTGCAGGCTGGGTATGTCAGAAACCAAATATCTTGGATATTCCGTGAAGAAGGGTTCGCTCAAGCCAAAAATTAAACATCTATTGTGTTTTAGTGGTTCCTGGTAGTGAGTAAGTAGTACTGTGGACACCAGAAATACAAATTTACCCTTCTTCGTGTTTTACCTCACTTTATTTTTTACCCAGTGATGTGTCTGTTGACACTTTTATTAACCAAACTAGGAAAGCAATTCTTTTCACAAAAGTGATTTAATGAGCATATTTTCATTTTTTTTTGCATTGGCATTTTCAAAACACAATCCATTGTAAGATCCCCAGGACCATCAGAGTTCAACAAAGGAGCATGTAATGGTTCATACACTACCACAAAACTATAGACATTTCAGCTTAGCCAGTTAGATTGCTTGTCTGTCTAATTTAGATAGGTGGACTTGATATTAATAATAAAGATCAAATCAAACAAAAAAATGCTTCTCAAAAATGTAACTATTGTCAAAGTAATTTTTAATTAATCTAAATCTTATTATCTGGATCTTATTATCTGAATAATAAGAGAGCTGAGGTGGGGGCCTATAAGTATACCGTTATTACCATTTTTCTCTGAAAAAAAAGTATCCTAATGAGCAAGGAGGCTTAAGAATCAAATGTGATTAAAGTCAAAAACCTGTGATAAACTAGATGTGAGCCTTTTATAAGGTAAAATACGTCTTTCACTGTATGTTGTTGACACTACTGGCAGTGGTTCTGGCTCCAGCTACCCTAAAATGGCTTGATTTTATGTAAAAATATTATGGTATGGTATCCGCTAATGGTAGCATAACAAGAGAAAACAGAAACAATTCCACTACCAAGCCCTGAGAGATACCATATATAACTTCAAACAAAAAAATGAGGGTTGTCAACACATTTCTGCATACACTGAGAACGATTTCATAAATATGAACCGAACCACACAAGAGCAATGCCTGAGAGTTACACACAAAATGTTAAACTTGAAAAATATGCTGTGGTCAAAGGTGTCAAAAGCAGCAGTTAAAGCATTTCCGGCTTTTGAGTCTGCTACGCTATTAACATTACTTAAGACTGTTATTATTATTTTTACTGTGTTGTGTGCTTTGTTGTATGTCACCATTTCACCTAGTAGCATTTCATAGTCCACTGCAGTTTGAACTTACAAAGGGCAAAACTCTACTAGGCATCTGTGATTAAAGAAAAAGCCATGTAATACATGTTTTTTTTTTCTTAAATTGTAAATTTTACTGTTTTGTATAGTGCATTATGATAGTGCTGCATAAAATTGATGCATTAACATTTATGGCATTTAAGTTATTTTAAAAAGAATGCTTGTTATCTATTCTATTGCTGTGTCATACTACAATATTATTACTTCAAGTAAAGAGCTGCCTGTCAAGCTTACAGTATGTGCACATCCTTGGGATGTGAGAGAAAATTATATTACTCAAAGAAAACCATAAGGACTTTTAAGAGAAACTGTACATTGACATGAATATGTGAGATTGCAGAATTAATCACAGAACCACTATACAGCTTATCCAGAGCATAATTTAACTAATACACCATAACAGACTTTGTGTAAATGCATCTTTTAATGGGCAGGCACCTCATTCCTGATTCCTGGCTTTGACACAATGCAACTAACATAGTCTGTTAGTTGAATACAATTCTGAATTAGATTAGCAAAATTGAAAAATGGACGGATAGGTAATTATATTTCATGGAGATTGTGTCACATGCCAAAAGGCTTCATGTAAAATAAGGAAGGCTGGGCTTACATTAAACTCAAAACAGGCTTTTCATCCTAAGCTAGGGCTTAAGGCTCCAACAAGACTTAAAACGTATGAAATAAGCATGACCTATAAACTTAAGAAAAAGGCTTTGATTCCTGCATGTGCCAAATGACGCCAAAGCTTATGTTATTCAGAAGGGTTTAAAGTCCCTAGGCCAAATAATGAAACCATGTTCCATTAATAGTTAAATATTTTATTAACAAACAATAAAAAAACAAAAGAGTCAAAAAGATTTGCTTCAAGCTAACTAAACAAGTCATCAATTTAAAAATCAAAACCAGCAATAAATACAGGTCGTTCAAGGCGAGGATATCAAAAAAGGAGAATTCACAGAGAGTGAAAAGATGGGAGAATGACAAAGTGGAAAAAATGCTTCAGAGATAGTGATGACATTTCAGTTTCAGTTCTTAAATACTGTAGTGCTGAGAGTAGGCACTCGGCATATTAACATCTTAGGTTTTATATACGAAAATATGGGACATTAAACATACTGTAACAGTACTGACAAGTTGCATCAGCCTGAGGATGAGTTACCAACAGTAAGAAATAGCAATCCATCATGTAAATAAGTAGCTTCAAAGCCAGCTGCAGGGGAGCCTCTGATAATGACAAGCCTCCAAAACTGACATATGAATTCCAACTAGTTTGGAAATAGGGAGAAGTCCTTTTAAGATAAGTGAGCTACCTAAAAGAGCCATGTAAAGAATGAGAATCTATTTGACCCTCAGCGCCACCACTACAATACAGAATCATCATAATAATACAAATCAGTTGATAAAACATTACTCACCAAGAAATCCAAACAGAAAGAAAGCAAAATCATACTCAAAAACATACATCCCAAAGGCATATACAAAGGACAATAAAACATATATATAAAAAAAAAGATATCAAGGACTGGGATGAAATCCTGACACTACCATAACATATAAAGAATAAGGAATGAGGAGTTATGGTCTGCATATGGTGGGCACCGTTTCCATGTGGTCAAGTGATGCCTGCCACTGTTTAAAAAGATATATTGCTTGATGGGTTTAATTTTTATTATTTTTTTTTTTATAAATTAAAGCTTAATAATATCTCTATATATTGAATACTTAGTTAAACTATGATACTTTGAATCACTGTTTAACTTTACCCTTTTAGTGAACTATTTCTAAAAATATTTGAAAAAACATTACCCTTGCTAAGCACCTTAAAAGGGTGCCTAGAAAGCAACTAATTAAATAAAGAGTGACATCAACCTTTATAAAATTCTAAACTGGTTATAGCCTAACTGGCCTTAACAATGCTTTAGTGTGTTGGGTTACAGTATGTGGAAAAAATATTTATGACAAACCTCCTTGATGGTCCAAAAATGCCTTTATTGTATGCAACTCTGAGGTCAGTGGCTGCTATTAATGTACAGTTGTCTGAAACAGAGAGGAGAGCGGGCAGAACTTTGACGGAGTGTTAAGGTAAGACCTCTAAATGTAAAGCAAAGCTAGACAGCAATTTAAAGGTTAATCATATTTACAACTCTACAGTACTAATGAAATGGTATACAGTAGTCATAAATTTATTTTTAAAATGACAATAAGTGATAGACCAATCACGATGTTCATGGAACTATTTTTAATATTTTCCTTTTTTACAAGTCCTCTGATCTCTGCACGGAAATATTTATTCCTTCTGTCAGTTTAATAGCCATTTTCTTGTTCACCCAAGTTTGTGATGTTTAAGCACAAACAATTAAAGACTTGTGTTCCTTTTGACTCCAACTTCCTTTAATCCCCTTTGGGAATAAAGTTGTTGTAAGTCCAGGTCACAGAATTAGTTAAAGCAATTACTCCAATTTAAAATATTTTACAAATTCTATATTTCACATATTAAAACCATGGTTAAAACCTAAAAAAAATCACAAAGGACCTTGTTTAATTAAAAACAGTTTTCTTTTTTTTAAATGATCAGATTTATTTAAAAAGATTAATTTATTAAGAGTATGCTGCATTTCACCAATCAAACAGATTTTGTAAATTGCATGCACTCATTCTCATAACGATATAGAGTAGCGCCACTTCATATACAGTAATAACAAAAAATTAAAAATATAGAGATAAAGTATTATCTGATAGAAAAATGAAAAGCATATGTAAAACTATTCTTAGGATGAAAAGTATTATATGAAATTAAAGTAATTGTTCAGTATTTATTTTTATTCCACAGACTCTTGCTCTCGCTTGTAATGCATATTTGTAATGGACTGTATATGTTTTAAAATGTAATCCTCATAATTTATGAATTCAGAGGTATTTCCTCACCACAGAGTTTCCCAGTTTGTCATATTCTTTTCTGTGAAGTCTAATCTTTAACTGATTTTCTTCATTTATTTCAAGTCTTTTTAAATCAGTTCTGGGCATAAAAAATAACTATTCTTTTGTGAAAATTTTCTGAGTTGAATCAACACTGAAGATTTTCATAATTTGTTAAACACATCAATATTTTCATCAGTTTTAATGTATAATTAAAAAAGAATTTCATACTAATGTTATTATGTTTTCCGAGCTATTATTTTTGTACTGTTTTTCAGAAATATTTACGGTATATTTAAAAAGTTGTTCAAGAATATTGTTTGCTTAACTTAAATTAAATTCAATATTATCACGGTTATTGTGGGGGCTGTGTAGCATTTTTAAACAGCAATTGTATGCTGTTTATTACTTTAAGTACAAATAGTTTAAAAATAGAAAATTATTAAACTTATTTGAAAACAGAATTACAAATACAAAAAGGTGGCAAAGATAATCAACGAACTGAAGGAAGTTTTTGTGTGTGTGCGTGTGAATTTGTGCTTATTTGCTTAATAATGTTAACCTAATCAAATTGTTTTACACCAAATTGTTTGTTTAGATTTTTGATTTGCAATATGTAACTTTTAGGGGTGTACTGCACATCAGCCCACACATTTTTTCCAAAGCTGTTGTGTGGTTCTTACCAAAGTGTATTTTTTTTTAATCTGATTAGATTGTGGTTGATTAACCACACTATATTAATACATTGTGTTCATGCATTGCTTCTCTGTTAGTTGCATATTTGATCTAATCCACACAAAGTTGCCAGAAAATATGACTGATTCTGTAACCTATGCGCAAATAAAGCTGAAAACAAAAGGAAGACAGAAGAAAGCTGTATTTGACCATGGTGCCAGTTCTACAATGGAAAATGAAGGTAATTTTTATTTTATCAACATAGCACAGAATGATTTTTGGTACTTTAAAGATAAGAAAACCTTGGATTAAAAAGCAGATTTATTGTTTTGAAGTTTATAGTATAGTATTATCTGATAATAGTTCAACACTGCAAATAAGATTGACAAAAAATAATAATTTAGTTCAGCAAGTTTTCCATATGTATTTATACTCATTTTTCAAGGAAAGTTTAAACAGTCATTTCCTTATAATTCTGAAAAAATGAATAAGAAGGAAATGTTTAACGCTCCGAAGACATTGATAAATCCAATCACTTCAAACCCACCCAGATGGGTAGATTAACAGCTCTAAACTGCTTGCACTTTGAGTGATTTTGTTTCACAATTCACTTCATGAACTAGGACCCCCAACTCAGTTTGTTTTTGCCTTCCCCTAAAAACAGGCTAATTACCTAAATAATCCCCACACACGCACACATCAAAATAAACAATAAAACAAAAAAATAACACTTACCTCATTTGACTTTTAATGTTGATACAGAATAACTCCTTGAAACAAACAGCAGTTAAAGCAAAGACTATCAGAGCATCCTCAGAACAATAGTGAAAGGAGCCTGTTGTGAGTTCTTGTCTCTTCGGTTATCTCCAATTGACTTGGTTCAGAGAAAAAAATTCAAAGTGTAAATATCTGGTAAATTTCAATAAGACAGTACTCTGATATGAAGCCATTACGATAAACAGACTGCCAGCACAAGGATGCATTACATTCTCTTATTTTTATCAATTATTTTAAAATACTGTTTGCGTGTGGCATTCCAATAAACAATACAGTTGCTGTAAATGTTCATTCTTGCTTGTCCTTCTCCCAGTAACTAGGAAATTCTAGTACGGTTTTGGTTATTTTAAAGAAGTCTTGCCTTTACAGCTATTTGTTTTGGATGGAATTGGAAAAGTACTTTTAAGTTATGAATCAGAAAATAAACTTGTACAGTTTCTGAGTTAAAATAAAAGGCTAAAACTGAATTATTTTATATATGTGTACAAATACAAGCAAAATCTTGAGTAAATATAGAAAAATACCCACAAGTATCATATATATGTGCATAATCATTTAACTCATAAAACATAGAGACATTTTATATATTGATTACATTTATAGTTCATTATACTCCCATCGAGGATGCGACAGATTTCAGTTCACAATAAACCTATTCATAATTAACATGCATAGACAGTAGATAGGTACAATAACTATCAATAATAAAATATTAATTTCCAAGAAACTAAACAATATTATTAAATGGAATGATGATAAATATGTCGTACTCATAATTCTACTCTGCTGTTTCTTTTGGTGAAGTTTAAATCAAAAGAATAAAGAAGCACTACAACAGAAAAGAATATGCCTGATAAGTTATAAGAACACTTTCCACAGAGATTACAAAATAGAAAATGATGTTGATATCCTCAGCACTTTGGTAAATAAATTTAGCATCCAGTGATCCATATAAATGTTTTTAAAGATGCACCTTTTAAACTCGCCACTTTATGTGCAATTAATATTCATATACTTTAACCTAGTCCCTATTCATGAAAAAAATGTCTTTCAGTAAAGGGACAAAATTATATTACCTAAAGTAATTAGGTTAAAAAAATTTACAGAAATTATCAATCAATCCATTCTTTACCAAACATAGTTAATCTAATTCTGGCAACATCAGCACAAAGCAGGAGCCTGCCCTCGACCAAGTGCTAGTGCACTGCAGGACCACCTCCTACACACAGCCACATACTGGGCACGTTTATGGTTGACAATAAATCTAATGTGGCATCTTTGGGATGTGGGATAAAAGCCAGAGGAACCAAAAAAAAAGGTCACATAAATGTGAGAAGATTCACTGGAGCTGTGAGGAAGCAGCATGTCAAAATAAAGTAAGAAATAAATTTAATAATGAATAAAAGCAATTGAGTAGAATTGTTATATTTGTACTTTTATTCAGAATAATTTTATTTGTAGTTTTACTTTCAATGAAAAATTAGTTTTAACACATATGTATACATTTATGTAATTATATATAAATTGCACTGCACTGTACATAAATGTTTCAATAAAATACATAGTTAAAATGCTCATGTGAAAATCTTCATATAAATAAAGGGCTAATTGCTAAAAATATGATAAATAATAGGTCTTGTTTAAACATATTTCTCTTTCTATTTAATTGCCAAATTTTCTTAAAGTCATGAAGAAACAATGGATAATGACAGTGCCAGGAATAAAAGATGATAAAACAGAACAATAATAGTAAGGTACATGTAAATTACTTCGCAAGAATCCACATGATGGAAAAATTCACACAGATGTGCTGGTATTCTGCCAACAGTCATTTGTTTTCTGAACCCACTCAGTCAAATTCTTTCAGATAATGGACCACATCTTAACACATGAATGATTTTTCTGCTTTGGAGACTAACGCTTTAAAAAAATTCCTCACATCAATAAATAATAATGGATAAGAATTGAGCTTTTTTTGGTAGTAAAGTATTTTGAGGGCAAGAAAATGTGATATAATATGCCACATAATTAAGATTAAATGATGCAGACTAGCAGTGAAAGAAAAACATTTTATGTTATACTCTTCTATAAGGGTTGAAAATAACAATATGCTAAAGCAAACTTTGCTTGTTTTAATATGTTATAAAATACATTTCTGAAAATGCTAGTTTGGCCTATATATGACATTTTTGGTGACACAGATTTCCAGAATAGTCCTTCCAAAAGATTTAAAGCTTTGCTTAGTTTTGTACTATGTATGGACAGTGAGCATAGGAATAACTGATACTGAATACCTACAATAGTAGGTAGGAAATGATCATGTTTTAACTGCTCATTATGCTTTAGTAAAAAGCCATCAATTTTCTCTTGTCTGTTTTGGGTGAATATCCATTTATTTAGCTATATGCGTAATACATTATAAAAACAGTTAAAGGATATAGGTATCTTTAGATATTTTACAGGTTTATGAGAATGTCATTTCTTTAGTTAAAAGAAAAAGACACTTTTTTCAGTGTATAAGATGTAAGTTTTAAAAAAACAATGACTCTTAGGAAGTAACAGGTTAACAGTTTTATGAAGGTCCACTTAACATACAAGCTACTTTTTTGTTGGTTTCCGAAAACTCGACATATTTAGTCACTTCATGTGGGAGTACAAAGTGCTATTTTGTTAACACTTGCCTGAAGTCGTCTACAAGAAGGCATCTGAACACTGAAAAACAATCATTTGGTAACATTTTCATTACAGTACATATTGTTGAAGGTGAAATAGAACTGTGAAAAGTAATATAAAGTAAAGCGGACATCATAATAGCCAAACAAACTAAAGTACATATACAGCACAACACAAAGTTGGCCTCCTACTCTTTCTAAGGTAAACGCAAAAGAAATAGTAAGAAAATTATAGTTTTGTGAATGTTCTTCTTTTAGATGACAGCATCGTGTCATTATATCTGATAAGAATGTAAACTCCTAACTGTACTCCAAAAGAAAATGATAAAAAGATACATTCTTTATAATAAGGTTAAGTTTGCTGTAAGTAGGAATGTTCTTTATTGACACAGTAAATGATTATAAACCTTTTCAGTTAAAAATTCTGTCATTTTCAAATTGTTCATTATTATTTATTTCTACAAAAATGTTGATAATATTTTCAGTCCTTAAGCATGTGACCAGGAGACAGTTTATGTTAGCAGTTTAGTTAAAAATCAGTTTAATAGTAGGGTTATGGTACATAAATGTCAAACATAGTTATACTACCACCTGCTCACAGATCTTCATAGCAAAAGAAACTACACAAAGAGAATATTTGCATTTTTTTCTGCATTCCTTTTAAGAACTTGACAATTATTATTTTAAACTTAATTTCAGGATGTTCAATTTATCATTTAATACTTTAATACTCATTTTAAAAAAATGTAAAAAATGTGATGTATATTACAGTATAAGACTGGTCCTAGCTATACACTACGAGAACAGAAAAAGATCATTAATGACATTGTGATGCAGTGTAGTGTATGGATAACCTTGGATAAAATGTCAACTTTCTAAATGAAACACAGTTTTCTAAGTTAAATATATGCTGGTTACTCAGAAATAAAGTAAAAGTTAGAGCTAAACAAAATGTCTGAACATCTTTCCTAGCATCACCCCACACATTTAATATATCTCTTGATTTTTGCACCTTTGGAAACATTTTTCATAAGTTGTCAATTGTGAATACAGGCTACTGAAAGCTGTGATGGCTTATTTAGTTATTAACATGTGCATTTAGACCTTTCTACCCAGTCACTTTTTCTGTTTGTTTTCTTCATGTTTCCTCGCTGTTCCGTTTTCCTCTTACATCTCAAATATACTTGAGTTAGGTTAATTGAAGATTTCAGACTGACCCAGTATAGTGATTGTGTGTCTTGAGATACTATTCAGTTGATTCTTGACTTGTGGCAAATGCAGCTGGGATAGACTTTATCCCACAGGACATCAATGTGGATTAGGCAGGTTTGAGATTTTACAGTATGGCATGGTTTAGTTATTTAGTGTGTGCAACCCATTTGATCTGGTATACAAAATCTGCTCAAATTTCAGTAGCCTTCAACACATCAAATGCAATGCATTTTGAGTTTCTGCTAGTTATTTTATTTTGAACAGTTCTGAAGAGTAATTGTATTTTGAAAAGCTGATGGGAGATTGAGAATGTTGGCCTGTATACAATGTTGAAAAAAAAAAATAGAAAAATGCAAAAACAAAAGAAAACTAACATATTCATATAAAGGCTGGTCTAAACTTAAACCTGTCAATTAAAGACAATAACATAATTTACTCCTTGAATTTTCATAGCCTTTAATGGTATAATATTACTTTCATACTCTGTTCTTCTTGGCATTTTGTTTATTGTTAGTGGCCCTTATACCAAAGGGTAGTAACTTATATTTGCAGCTAAATAAACACACACAAGTAATTCATGAATACGAAATCTTTTCTGCTTCTATGAGGCTGTCAAAACATCACTAGCAAACAATGATATACTAAAGGTCAAGTATCTATTAAAATAATACTTTCTATGTAAAGGTTATTTCAAATGTGTCAAAGGATTTAAAGGCATGTAAATCCATGTAACACACTGCAGCATAGCGACTTTTCGGAAACAAAAGGATTTCATGTACTGCTAGATAGCACAAATATGCAGTCAAACTATAAACAACATTACATGTGTTTTAGTGAAGGGGTGACTGTTGTTAGTGTCAACACTATTATGTGTGCTTGTTTTTACGGATAAGTCATATTATGAACATCCTGACATTTATTTGACAATACAGTATTACTTTTAATAATAACTTATCTCTTATCTGCCTTTCCTTTGGTTACAAATGATTTTTACATATTTTTTCTTCCTAGGGCCACCAGTAAAAAGGAAGGTTTACTGCACCCAATCTGTCTTTCTTTTTTCCATAGTGTGCACCTTGCTAACTGCAGTCATAGTCATCTTGGGTATAACAAGTAAGAATGATATATTTTATTACAGTGTGCTGTTAATAACATGTTGTGATTCAGCTATAGGTAGATTATACTGTGAATTTATCGTTTTTTAAGTCTCTGTAAATTAGATAAAAACAAACACTTAAAATTATTTAACTCAAATAAAAATAAAAACAGTGTATATATATATATATATATATATATATATATATATATATATATATATATATATATATATATATATATATATGGGCACGGTGGCAGTCGCTTTCCAGGTCCTCCCTGCATGGAGTTTGCATGTTCTCCCCGTGTCTGCGTGGGTTTCCTCCCACAATCCAAAGACATGCAGTTAGGTGGATTGGCGATTCTAAATTGGCCCTAGTGTGTGCTTGGTGTGTGAATGTGTTTGTGTGTGTCCTGCGGTGGGTTGGCACCCTGCCCAGGATTAGTTCCTGCCTTGTGCCCGGTGTTGGCTGGGATTGGCTCCGGCAGACCCCTGTGACCCTGTGTTCGGATTCAGCGGGTTAGAAAATGGATGGATGGATATATATATATATATATATATATATATATATATATATATATTTCTTATTTGTACCCAAGGAGAAATGAAAACTTTACAAAAGCTGAACAAAGGAAAAATAAATGTATTACTGCATATAACTAATAAACAACAACTAACCCTCAAAACAAATAAGAACTTCTGTCAAATATAATAAAATACTAAAGGGACATTATATTATGCCACTTTGCATACTGTATAATAACAGTTTCCCAAAAAATACATAAATATATAACAATTTTTTGTCATTTCACTGCCAGCCACTCTCAACAGTTTTGATGAAATATCGCTACTTTTCCTGTCAGCTTTATATCAGTTGAGACTGCATGGATTCTTCAAAAAAGAAAAGCTGGAGAAGTTTCTTTTCTTTCGAATTTTCATGCATATCTTAAAAATCATCTCACTGGGCTTTCCAATATATTATAATAGTAAAATGCTTATAAATGCAGCATTTATATAGAGATAAAGTATATATTTTATTTGTGTCTATTTATATAGATATTTGGGAATGCTATCTATCATGACTCACTAGCAAGGAAATTCCCAATAAACAGGATCTTCAGAACTGCCTGCTTAGAGTGTATGACATCTCAAATTATTTAGCTGATCATTTGTTTATTCTCAGTTGTTCTGCTGTTGTTAGGCCACTTTTGTAAATAGCCTTAGACTTTTATCAGTATTTAAACTACTTATTCACATACACTGCTTTTAAGTGAAATGGTAGCATCCCATAAGTGTAGCAATAATGCAGTATCCAGTTTCTGCATTTATTTCAAACATTCATGTGCTATTCCATCACTAGTTTCAAGTTGTAATGTTACTTCAGCATGCTACTCAAAAATAACGAAGTTGCAAAACAGCTAATGGACAGACATGGTATAATGGTACAGATGTTATAAAAGGCAGTATGCTCTGATATTTTAATTTTTGACAAAAACTCTAATTTTTAAAATTTCTTTGTGGTCCCTTTATTCACTTTATTAGCAAAATAATTATTTCATAATCACAATATGCTAAATAAACTAATGAAAACATTAAATCATGTGCTTGGAGGCACTTCTTCTTTTTCATATCCCATTTTCTTATGGACCTTCAGGGACATCTTAACTAGAATCCTTTCCTCTCTTGAGTGCAATATCCATTGCAGTCCATTCACAGGGATCATCCAACCATCTTATTTTCTGTCTTTCACTTTTCCTAGTTCCTTCAGCTCTTTCAAGCAAGACTTTCGTTTGCAGTTTGTCATCCTTCACCCTATAGCTATGTCCAACCAACATCCAATTCCTCACTTTGATCTTAGCCTCTACTGTTAATCCCCTGTTCAACAACTTTCGAATCTCTGAAAGAAACCAACACAGACACAATAAGGGCATGTAAAAACTATACCGTATGTATAACAGCCTAGCACATCATCTGAATACAGCATGCTGGTTCAATGAGACAGCAGCCCTGTCCACATTACCATCCTAAATTCAAAACATGTCATTCAAATATATCCAAGTTACACCAATTAAATAGTTCAATTTAAATTTTCAAACAAACATTAATCAGTTAAATGCACAGATAAGATTCTGAAAACCAAAAGTAAAAAAGATTTGAAAGGTTGATGAGTTTAGTTTGGTGAATCATTATTGGATTTATGTGCTAGTCATAGATTATCCAAGACAAGCACCAGGTTTGAACACAATGTAACTTTCTTCTCATTTTACCTTGCTTGGTGGTCTCATTAATGTGTTCTGAGATATTTTGTTTTTTTCTCTAGTCATGAAGAAACTGGCATACATTGAAGAAACGGAGAAGATATGTTCTATGCAAAACCTTCATAAATATATCATTAGTCTTAATGATAAGTTTGAAGAGTTTAAGAGTGACATCAGTAAAGCTTATCAGGAATGCAACAGAAATCAGACAAGTGAGAACGACATCTTCAAGCAACATCTGTTAAGAAGAGTCTGTACAAATGGCACTGGAAATAAAGGTTAAAAGTTAAGCTACAGTTTTAGAAAGCAGTCATTTTTTCATTAGTGATAAAATAAAGATTAAATTAAAGTTAAATTCAATTTAAGAAATGTAACATAAATTTGGTTTATATATACAAAACAGAGACAAGTTAAATTCAAATTAAACACCACTGTTATCTTGGCCAGTGTCTAAACAAATGCCATATATTAAAGTTCTATAAAATATTTACCTATGTATTCCTTCACCTATATGGAATTCTTTGAAATGTTAATATTTCACAACCCTTAGACTGCCTGGCACCTGAATCTACCTTCTGTTAAGAATCTCAAAACATGTATTTAGTGTAGTAACCAGCAAATCTATACATTACTCCCACAAGCTAACTCTTAATATAGCCAACACAGTGAATACTAGAACATACAGAATAAAAAAGGGTATGCAATTTTGCAAGTAGAAAGAATTAGTCTATACCACTGTGCAAAAGTAATACCTAGGGAAGCAAAAACTGAATTAAGTAAAGTTTTTGATCAGAGTTTATTGTGTATCTCTCACATAATTTCAATAATTCATGATGAATCACTGAAAACTATTTGACATTGTCCCGTATATTTTGAAAACTACCCTTGATAACCCATAATGACAGAGTAAAAACATGTAAACATCAAAATCTGAAATTTCTCCCAAGTAGAGAAAAGAGTTTAGATGTAAATGTTGTCATGAAAAGGAGATTATATATTGTAAAATAAAGGGATAATTAAGAAATTTGACTATGTAAAATTAAATCTACAACATAATAATGTGTGCAGAAGGTGAAGGGATCTTAGTACACACTGAATATTGGCAGGAGTCTTTAACGTTACCCTGAACCTTTCTATAAACAAATATTTCTCAGTTGTGACATCACTATCCAAAACAAATAAAGGCTTAACAATTTCATTACATAAATAGTATTTTGAGTCTTCCACTGTTTTTTCTACCTTTACCTTTCCCAGTTTCTTTACATTTCTTTGACAGCCTCACTTTTCCAAACCTATACACAAAGCACCCAAGTATTTGTGGTTACTATCCTGTGCACTCATTTGTATCTCAATTTTCATCACTAGTACTAGCACTTATTACAACCTTAATAATTTGAATAAGGCATGCTAGTGGTAGCTTTTAACATGCGCCTAGCTTTTAAAAGTAAACATTTTAAAACAGGAACATTATGTTTTGTATTTTTGGTGAAATTTTAATTTAATTGAGTTGGTCAACCCTGTATGTCTCCCACACAGTTCGTCAAGTCAAGTCAACTTGGGCAGTATGCACTGATACAGTTCATTGCCGCACCCACTAGACAGCGAACCAACTTGGGATCCCGATTTGCAACCCCCCCGGCAGACATGCAGTCCAGTCCCACCCTCTGGAAATGACCCTCTATCGGCCACAGCCAGGTGTTACGTGGGCGACCCCTTGATCTGGTCAAGCCCCTTGGGTCCCCAACAATGAGGATCTTACGAGCAACAGAATAACAACAGAATAATAAAAGAATACCACACAGTTACTCCTATAAAATTTGTCTACTACTCTTGTTGATTTTTATAGTCAACGAAGGACATATTTCTGGTGAAAGGCAATCCAGGAGCTGAGAAAACTAAACTTTTTTCACAGCATGCTTTCATTTATGGACTATGGTTGAATATTAGGTTTTAATCACACAACGTTTTCTGCTGGAACTGGAAAATTTGGTTTTGGCTTTTGGTTTGTTTTTAATATACCATTTTTCCTTTCTTGTGCTTCTAATATTATTTGTTCCAAAGTAAAGTAAAACCATAGGTTCTTCATCTGCCTTCGCCAACAGATGGTCTTACTGTTTGGCTGATGTGGGAAACTCTTCCTCCTAGTAAGCAACACAATGTTTTTGACTCAAGATCTCTCCAACTTATCAAGTTGATTAAGTTCTGGAGAATGGAGTCTCCAACAACAAATACATTCTTCTTCTGTCCCACTTTAATTTTACCTTTCTTTCATTTAGAAAAATGTGCAATTGTTTCAGGTTTTTCCAGCTGGTGTATCAGTTTGACATTTCAGTCTTTTTGGCGGATGGTATTCAGTATTTCTTTGCTCCTCTTCCTCCTCCTTTGTAGTCTGCATATTAATAAAGTATCTATCTATCTATCTATCTATCTATCTATCTATCTATCTATCTATCTATCTATCTATCTATCTATCTATCTATCTATCTATCTATTTTTACTATTGCCATTTTTACCTGCTGTTATTATGTTTTCCTTTAACAATCCTCTCCTGCATCAAAAGATTTTTCAAATTACAGTCATAGCAGACTGGCCTCTCTAAACCTACATGAAGTGCCAGATGCTAGTCCTTTAACACTCATATCACTCAATGGAATAATGAATATATAATAGCTCTACTATTCTAAATTCAGTACTGATTTTATATTTTTGTTCTAGTGTATTTTATATTAAGAAACAATATTTAATGCTTAACAAATTATTGGTTTGTGTCCAAATAGTTATTTTTTTTTAGTCCCTCAATTAGTTAATTTATTACTGACACTTAACATCTTACATTACTAATTCACTACAAATTATTACGTAATGCTTTTTTATATCTTTACAAATCATTTAATTAGTAGCTGTCAGTCTTTTTGTAATACTTAATCTAAAGTTGAATCTTTTCATCCATTGTAAAGGTTTGTAAATGATTATTAATGAAGGTAATAAAAGTTATTATGAAGTGTTGCCAATACTTTAACGGTGAAAATCATTATTTGAAAAGCCTTATTTTTCATAACTTCCTTAATTATTTATAGGTTTACCCTGCTTCTTGTGTCCATTTGATTGGTTACAATATAAGGACATGTGCTACTTCATTTCCAAAGAAAATAAAACCTGGTTTGAAAGTCGAAATTACTGCATTGCAGCCAAAGCAGACCTGAGTGAATTTAAGGATCCACATCACCTGGTAAGAGAGTTAAGAATGATATGTTTGCATAAGTAATGCACTGTAAGTGAAGTATTAATACAAAGTATGTTCAATTTGTGTTGATTAACTGAAGAAATTCATTCTGCAATGTGTGATACTAAAACTACTAATTAATTATGCATTATGCTGAAACTGGCCACTAGACAAGAAATAGAAATAGAAGGAGAAAGATGAAACTAGTCTGATATAGACAGAGATCTAAAACCATTAGGTCAAGAAAGGAGCCAAAATGAACAAAGGTATTGCATCGTCACGTTGAATCGAGAAAACAATACCCAGTAAGTGTAACATGCCTGGGAATAATGTGTCATTGCAAGCAATAATATAGCTACAGCTAAGGAAGAAAACATAAAAATGGTGATGTAAGCTTGGCAAAACACTGGGAGAACCTAAAACTTTAATGCAATATCAATGGACTGAATAATATCAATACAATTAAATTCAGATGTACTGTAAGTTATCTATCAATCTACTGTACTTCCTCACCAAATAAAATACACCCTCAGATAAGCACCAAGTAGTGCAAATGTCATTTCATTTCTGTGCTCTCATAATCTTAGTGTAACTCTTATTGTCTACTGTTCTGAGGAGAGGTTACCAGAGCAGGACCCAACATAGACTGTGAGCGAAGAAGTGGTAGAGTGAGGAGGAGAGTTTCAAAGACCCTCTGAGTATTGTGGGTGGTCGGCAGGGTGCTACTCACCATCATACACGCTGATGTGGCCATCTCCCCTGCAGAGCTCGCTGGACTTTCCCAAGCACACCTGGTTGCACTGCACGGCTCTCACCCACTCGTTACACACCAGATCTGACTCATCCCCACAGAAACAGGTGTAGCACACTTCAACCACCCTGTATAGTACATGCTAATCAACTCTGCTGAAATATTTGACTAAAACTATGTAATATTTTATATAACTATTTTATCAGGCATTATTTAGAACTAGCCAACCCACGGAGTAGCATACGCAGCATATAATTATTTATTGATGAGTGAACACTTCCTGAAAGATACAGTTGTCCAAATGGGGAGGGTTTAAGGATACAACTGTTAGTGAATGAAAAGATGGAACTCTGGAGAGAGCAACATACAATTGTCCGTGAGTGAAAACAGGTTTTGGCAGATACAGGCATATTTTATTGAAAGTTTGTCCTTGTGCCTTATTAATAGTCATTGCAAACACCAATCTAACAGGAAATTGTCTGCGTGTAAAGGTAAAAGGCAAATGAGAATCTGATGGGGTCAGGGAAATCCGGGGAATAAGGACAGTTTGTGAGGTAGCAGATAGTCTTACACTCCAGTACAATCCAGTGAATGCTAGTAACAGAAAGTCTAGTGCCATTACAGAGACCATTTGCTGGCATGAGGTTCTTGAGAAGCATAATGACTGAACCAATTTTAATTTTGAGTTTATGTGGAGGCATGAAAGTGGGAGTAAGACTACTAAGAAATTCTTCGGGGAATGCAAGTTGATCTGCAGGATCGTCTATGACAATGGAGTCAACGCTGGTGAAAGTTACTTCGTCATTAGGGATAAGTTTCAGCACCTGTTCATTAAGGTGTAGTGAGTTTTCATTGGTGACGTTTAATATAGCTCGCGTACTGAGTTGTTCCAGAGTGACAGTTGATGTCGCCATATAATTGCCTCGAGAGCCTTGGAAGCCTGCGGAGAGTGAGAGTTGGCGGGTAGGGCCTTGTCGTGCATTCCCCATGACGTGGGAGGAGGGTTAGAGTGGGCATTCGTGGCTCTTTCATGCGTAACCCATGGGCAGGGCTCTGTGAGATGGTGGTCGTGGCTCTCTGTCTTGCTTGCGCTCACTGTCTTGCATGCCCTTAGTGAATTATATATATATAGATAGATATGCCTTGCAACAAGGAGACCAGGGTTAAAGTTTGTGTGCTGCCCCTACATGGAGTCAGTATGCTAACCCCATGTCTATGTGAGTCTCCTCCAAGTACTCTGGATTCCTCCTACAGTCCAGATACATGCTAAAATGGCTGCTGAAAATGCAGAGAATATCTAAATACTGTATTTTATAATATACATTTAGTTAAGAAGCTGATACGTTAAAAAAAATAAAAGAGATCCCTCCTATACACAGCATATATTGTTGACTAACATTTGTTATGTGAACTGCGGACACATGTTATTCACTTTACGTTTGGTTGCCCTTTTCATAAAGTGTTACATTATCTATTATATCATCCCAAACTTATAATTAAATCAATACATTCTTATCCATCAATTATTTAAAACTCACATTATTTAATTAGGGTTACAAGGCAGAAATCATGCATGGACATTACAGTACTCACTAACTCACTCACATCAACAGTCCAATATAGAGGTGCCAGTTATTGTGACTGTTAGGAATTAAATGTCAACAGTAATTGCATAACACTAAAAATCTAGTGAGTGGAAGTTAGTCAACAACTGCATAATTGTGCAATGAATAAGTTCTGTAAGGACAGATAAAAAGTGATACAAAGGACTCAATAAAATATAGATTCTGATTTCCAAATTTGGGCTCAAGTGATAACCTGTATTAAAATTGGCAAGCCTGGATTACACATCTTATATATGATTTTCCCAAGCATACTATGAAGTCGCTCAGTTTCACATGGCCAAGCCATGTGTGGTAGTGAATATAAAAAAAGCAAAGCTATTACAGGACACAATAAAAACCACAATGATTAATCTTAAGTCAGCATTTTAAGAGAGAGCTCATCTGAAGATACATTTCACTTGGTTTGCTTCTTTCTATTATTTGTCAGAGTTCAACAAGCAATAATCATCTCCTAATCCTACTTAAACTATTTATGAAAATTAGTATTATATTTCAATAACTGTATATATATATATATATATATATATATATATATATATATATATATTATATAAAATATACTTGGGACGAGAAGAGACTTTTTGGGCGAAAAGACGTGATCTTTTGAAGAGAGACACTTCAGAAAGACACTTTCACATACCGCAGCAACACACTTCAGAAAGACAAAGACACTTTCATGTCCCACGACACAGAACAAAGAGCAGTTTAAAAAAATGATAAGTTAAAGATGATACGTCCACTGCTAAGTGAAGTAGAAAGAAGAGTGTGAGGAAAAGAAACACAAAAGCGCAGGAGAGAAAAGAAAGCAATATCTGAAAAAAAAGAAACGTAACAAAGACTTAGTGAAGAAGAAGGATCTGAACGTCGAAATGCTGAAGCGGTGGTGATAGATGAAAACATCAATTTACAATATCCCACAGAATATCTAGAAATGTTAACACCGTCCGGAGTCCCACCAGCCGAACTACTGTTGAAAGAAGAATGTATTATGATGTTATTGCGTAATTTATGTATGAGTGATGGGCTATGCAATGGGACAAGATTAGTTGTATTAAAAATTGGTAGAACAATTCTAACATGTAAAATTTTAACAGGCAACAAGAAAGGTAATGCAGTACATATCCCACGAATAACATTAGACACAAAAGGACACGTTGATATGCCATTCGTATTAAAACGTTTACAGTTTTCTGTGAGAATAGCTTTTGCAAAGATAATTAACAAATCCCAAGGACAAACATTCAAAAAAGTTGGTTTATTTATAAGAGAGAAAGACACAATATTCACTCATGGCCAGTTATATGTTGCATTATAACAATGTAAGACCGAACAAGGAATCAAAATTCAATGCTATTGAAGAAAAGTTAATTCCAAATATTGTTTTTGCTGAAGTTTCAAAGTAAAAGTAAAAATAACCAAGAAAAAAAGAATCTCTTTAAAATATATTTTGGGTTAACCAAAACCAGGGGTTGGTGAGCAAATCGAGCAGGGGGAGAGCCCCCTAGTGTGTGTTTATATATATATATATATATATATATATATATATATATATATATATATATGTATATATATATATATATATATATATATATATATATATATATATATATATAAACTTAAATATACATTACTTCATTTATAAATAGCTGCAAGTTACTTTAGTTCTGTTAAGTGTTGATATATGCAGCACCAAATTCACTCTAGAACCAGTGGATTATTTTATATGTAATTCCAATGGAATGTCCCAAGTCAGTATGCTAATATAAATAGACTAAATTTAATTGTCCTTTGTTGCCTTGTCAAAAGCATGACTGAAAGTGAATAGGGTTTTCTCACTGGTAAATAGAATATTGCTTTAATCATTGACAAACACAATATGGACATTTACTGTATTATTAAGCTTGGTTAGCCTCCTGAATATCTTTTATGATATTGTCTATGGAGTCTCAAGTTTCTTTCATGATTCTGAAGCATGTTTATGACTGCAGTTACCAAGGTTGTCATTATAATTGGTGGAAATTGGGGACTGTTCTACCGGAACATTCCTAGAGGCTCAACTACATGATAGAAATTAATCCAGAGATTTTTTCTCATTAGAAATCTTTAATTAAATACAAAATAACAGACAGAATGTATGCAGAATCAAAGCATGTAAATGCTTCCTGAGAGGATTAAACAAGTTTCTTCTGTTAATTTCATAAATTTTACTAAACATTTATTTATATAGCACATTTTCATCAAACAGTGTAGCTTGATGTACTTTACAAGATGACAGAAGAAAATTACAAGAAGAGAAAAAAATTAAGATTAGGCAATATATATTAAAGAATAAATAACAAAACAAGGTAAGATCAGATGTCCAGGAGACCAGAAAAAAAAAAAAAATAACTCCAGTTAGAATGGAGAAAAAAAGAAGAGGAAAAAATCTGCAGGGGTTCCAAGGTCAAAAGTTCACCCAGACCCCACTGGGCATTCAACCTAACATAAATGTTCCTAAATCAAAACTCTTAGTGCACTAGACGTGAAACACAACTTGAAAAACTGATTTTGAAACATCAATTTCATGTGAATAATTTCACTCAACACCACTTGTAATAAAACCTCAAATTTATTTTCATTTGGCATCAATCAGTGCGTAAAAGGTCTGTTAACTGTCTAATTGGTTAGATTTTACAGTTTGCATGCAATATATTCGAGTTTTAGACTGGTATCTTATTGTTTTGTCTTAGTAGAGTTCTATATTACTCTACCCTTTTGTATTCTTTATTGTGTAGCCTTTGTCAGAATGCCTCAAATCTCACAAACTTACCATTATTTATAAGGTATTCTACTTTATAACTTTTCTCCACCTTCCCTTCTACATAACCTCAGGCAATAACATAAAAGACAAGCAGGAGTTAAGTTACAGTTTAAATAATGTATTATTGATAATATTCATCAAATAGTAACAATAATCAAAGTACAAGTGAACACTGGCAACCATACAACCTGATAAATGTTCAGGCAGTAAAATGACCTGCAGCTACTTTAATTGTTTTAAGTCATCATTTTTTGTCAGCTTTCCTTAGAACAGGCCAAATTCTTGCCTCAATATGGCTGCCGAGTTGTGCTTCTCAGTGTGGTCTTCTGTATGAGATGTTCCTCCATCATAATGGTATGAGAGAGAAGGATAGAAAGGGATAAAGCAACCAAATTTATACATTATTTGTCCAAATCCTTACAACAACAGGGTTTTGTGCTACAGAATGGACTCAGATTCAAACAGCCATACTTCAGACCAGTGGGAGGGCACACAATACCTTTCACATCTGCCCCCAAAACCATTTGTTGAGCTGATGCTTGCCAGCTAAGTAGTCTGGCTTTCCTGTGGGTGCTAACTGAGAGAGCTCTGCAGAGAATCAATCACTTGCCAAACTGGCTTTAGACACTTCCCCCGACCTTTTCATAAAATTCTTCACTAACCTGACTCAGTCCTAAAGGAGGTGGAGGAGTAGTTAAACATCAAACTGTTGCTGTTCTTATCAATGATATAACACAAACATTACATTGCTTTGTCTAAGTTACAAATAAAGACATACAAAATATTTATCAACTTGTATACACCGCAACACTTATGAAGAGTGAATTACTAATTTTCAAACATTTAAAATGGATTAATATAATGACAGTTATTCATATTACTTTGCCTATTATCAGACATTCTTACAAGAAAAACTAAATGAAGGAGAGGGTGGTTATTGGATTGGCCTAAGACAACAATCTTCTATCGAACCTTGGAAATGGTTGGATGGAACTACTCTAGACGTTAAACAGTAAGTATATATTCATATTGTTTTTATAAACAATATATACAGTATATAATTATATATTAATAGATAATTCCACTTCTTCCAAGATTTTTGTCCTCTGCGTCCCAGTGCTGACTCTTGAAGCAAAGCAGAGTGGCTCCTTTTATCTTAGACCTGGAAGTACTTCTGTAACTAGGATGTAGTTCATTGGAAGCATTTCAGGGTCAGATGGAACTTCCATAAAATAGGGATTGTACAATCCTGTAATGCCCTCTGGCAGCACCCAAGAACCCTGACAGTAAAGGATCCATACAATATTGTTGCCCCTGGTCCTTCTATTGTATTGGCCTTCCGGCAAGGTAAATGTTTCTGTTCCATCCCACCTGGAAAGCTCATCCATCCATTTTCAATTCATTATGACATCCCGGCCAGACAAGGAATCATTCTCCATCTCCTTGGGGATCCTTGCCCATCCATCACTTACTCACATATAATCTCTCTGCCTGTAATTCAAGTAGTTTTCATTTACAAAATGATCATTGGATCACTGTCAGTACTTTGTTAGAAACTGTTATAGTTTGCTTATTTACAACAGAAATGGCTTTCAGCCTTAGAATATTGGTGAATTATGTGAATATGAGAATTAATAA
The DNA here is from genome assembly GCF_016835505.1 of Polypterus senegalus. Taxonomy (NCBI): domain Eukaryota; kingdom Metazoa; phylum Chordata; class Cladistia; order Polypteriformes; family Polypteridae; genus Polypterus; species Polypterus senegalus. Next base: position 119,357,435 of record NC_053162.1, read on the forward strand.
AGAAATAGACCTAATCAAATTCAGCCCTGGTTATTTAAAAAGCCTCTGGTGGGGTGGCGACACAATTTCCTCTATGTCAGAACCCCCTAAATCAGGAGTATCCAAATCCGGTTCTGAGGGGCTACTATAGCAGGAGGTTTTCTTTCTAACCATTTTCTTAATTAGTGCCATATTTTTTATGATTCTGTCCTCTGAACTGTTTCTTTTTTCCATAAATGGCACCCAAACAGAAACAAGAAGTGGAAGCCAACAGATGATCAGCTCAGTTGGGGCCTCAACTTCAACCAATTTAACTCCTACCAGTTTCTTAATTGGAAGCATTTCCTTATCGTTAATTAAACCCATTTATTAATTCTATGTCATGTTGGTGCTCTTATTCAGCCACAGCAGAAATTTCCAAAATGGTTGATTTTTATTTTTTTCTAAAAACACTGTAAAAATGTTTCGAGGATCTGAGCAGATCAACATTAGTAAGAACTTACTTTATTTACAAATACTCTATGATGGACACAGTGTCATGCGTTGGCTCATTTTGTGTCTCATTACTTATCTGATAATTAATTAAAAAATTAAGGCAAAAGAGTTAATTAACAGCAAAATGTGGTCACACTGACTTTAGTATCAATAATTAAGAAGGTTGAGAGAGAGGTTGAAGAGTTGGAGACCTCTGCCCGAAATGCTCTCTTTCTCACATCCTGTCTCTGTCTTTCAGTTCTGGCAAGTTTATATTACAGCAACTGAAGTTGGGTATGGTTCACACCTTCCAACTCTCAATGTTTCATCAAAATATTCAAAAATATACAGCACTCAGGCTATGGCAGCATCCATTAGTTACACAGACCAAGACTGCTTCAGGTCTTAGTAACATACATTGAGGCATGAGCTGTGGTTGCTCCCTCCAGCAACACTCAACACTTTTTAGATCAAGGCCAACTATCTCATATTAAACCAATACCATACTTCTATCCAAGACTAATGTTTAATATTTATTTATAATTGATATAGACCTAGGAGTTCCTAAGAACTGTATCTGCCTGTTGACAAACCCTGCCTCTGCTCTTCTCCCAACTTCAAGCTGGTCTGACTGAGAAGGCTCTCTTAGTCTTTGAGTTTATATTTGTTTTCCTGTATATCGGCTACAGGCAGTCTGACTCTGTAGACACAAAGATGTCCGAGTACTGTTTCAGGTCCATTGTTTATACCATTTTTATTACATACTACTAAATTCATAACAGTAACTTTTGAGTACATAACAAAACAATTTTAGTTAAAGGTGGAAAAATGAAACTAAAAGTAAAAAGTTAGTTATTTTGTTTGACTGTTCGTCTTGCTATATACAAGTTAAACTTTTTTTCCTACCCATCCATCTATCCATTAATCCTCTAACCCCATTATTTAGTTTAATATCATGTGGATCCAGTGCCTTTTCTGGCAAGATGCATGGTGAGAACCATCCTTGGATTGAATGCCATACTATCATACTGCACACACATATTTTAATTGACCTACTTTTTGCAAACATTCCAGCAGAGCTCTACCAACAGTTATGTTCTTAGATCATCTGAACTTCACAGATTACACAATTTTTGCACCATTCCCTATTTCCAGCTTCTAAACTTCTGTTCTGTATAATAAGGTCTAAGCATTTTTTAACCTGGTTATACGGTGCAGTGTCCATCTGGTTAGCATTGTGCACAAGCTGAATACTAACCCTGGGTGGGCCACCAGTCCATTGCAGGGTGCAGGCACAAATACTAACGCATAGTGCATCAGTTTATTACAAGACACATGGCACAAAATGAAACAAAGAATTATAAAATAAAACAGTGATATAGAAAATGTAGCCATGATTATCATTGTATTACTATGTAATATTAAGAATTAACAAGAAGGTATAATTGAACCAACTATAATTTGCATTACCTTTATTATTCATTTAACTGGAATCACAGGAATACCAAAATTAAGCAAATTTAACTAAAATAATAATGAATGATATAATTTAATAATATAAAATGATATAAGTTTAATTTTCCAGTTTTGGCCTTGAGTTAAAGGATAGCATTCCTTCACAAAACAGTTTTACTTGTTCACATTATTTTCACATGCATTTACCACAGCAAGTCATTTTACAGTATCCCTTTAAAATACTGTACACAGAACAGGTAACAAAAATTCCCAAATAATTTTGTGCCCAAGTTATGTAATTGACTGGTACCTCTTCAAGAATGTGGTACTAGCTTGAGCATTTTGCTTCCAGCCGAAACTCCCTCACAACTAATAAAGTGATGCAAACATAGTTGTTGTCACGATACAAAGCTATAAAAATCCTTAAAAAAGGGCATTCAAAGAGGAATTCACTTAAATTAGGAGCTATGCACTGCTAGTTAGTGCTCGTCCCCTTTTGCTTCTGCAGTGTTTTATTTTCTTTCTTTTTTATAACATCATCCTTAAACTGTTACTTCATAAAAAAGCACAAATGAAGGTTTAAAATTAGGTGTGAAAATAAAATGTGCATTAGGTTGTATATTGTGTTTGAAATTTTTTATGATTTTCAACCTTTGGTAAAATTTTGTCTTTAAAGGTTTAATGCTATTTTCCACTTCATCATGGAGTCATGGAAGAGGAGTCTGTTGTAGCAACTCAGAGCATGAATTATGATCTTATCACACAAAAGTAAAAAAAAATTCAGGCCTCAAAATAAAAATTCTAGACCTGCTATAAATACAATAGGATTTACACCAAACTATTAGGCCTCACCTTCTTAGGCACCATAGCTCTAAACTAAAGAGGCAGGTGTATGGCCTGCACAGGCCCAAAAATAGAGAAATGACACAAATATCAAAAGAAAAAAAATATGCTCAGACAAAAACAAAGTTCCTTGAGTATTTAAATATTTATACAAGAACTCAAAAAGGATTTCAGAGAAGTAAAAACAGGTAGAAGCAAAAATCAATTCAAACAAACCTGAAAACCTAAAACAGATATATCCAAGAAACTAATCCAGAAACAGTACCTTATATCAAGAACTCGTGGTTAAAACCATAAATCTGGTTTCTCCAGCTGCAGCATCAGGTGGCAGATAACTTAAAACCCACACACCACAAAACTAACTTCATTCATAAACAGTAAGGTACCAATAAAAAAAATACTTCAATCAGATAGCATGGGAAAAGAGACAAAGGCAAAATCAATAATATTTATAAAATAGTTCATAAAAAAGACAAAAGATTCTTTAAACCTGACTGAAATATGACAACAAGGCAAGAAACAACCATGACAGGACATCTGTCTACTGCAGAGCACACACCACATACACACACAAACACCTACACTTCCACTAACTGAGGCCATTTTAGTGTCACCCATCTACTTACTATATATGTTTTTGGGGATGTGGGTGGACACCTGAATACTTTATTCCTATGCAATAAAAACAGTATACACTATAACTTAGTAATTGCTACGGTGACAAGTAAATGTGAGCCTGTGTGCCACAGGTTATTGATCCATGACAGCAGAAAGCCCAGGGATAACCATTATAATTCTGGAGTCCTTTTATAGACTGATAGAATGAAAACATATACTGTTAGGTTTTAAAAAGATAGATAGATAGATAGATAGATAGATAGATAGATAGATAGATAGATAGATAGATAGATAGATAGATAGATAGATAGATAGATAGATAGATACTGTTAAGTGAATGCAGTGGATTCTCCATGATTGACATGAGCCTGCTCAGTGCCCGTCGCTTTGCCACAGATATCAAACTGTCCAGCTTCATGCCTATAATAGAGCCAGCCTTCCTTACCAGTTTGTCCAGGCGTGAGGTGTCCCTCTTCTTTATGCTGCCTCCCCAGCACACCACCGCGTAGAAGAGGGCGCTCGCCCAGCACCTTATTGCAGACGTTGAAGGACTCCAGCCTTCTAAGGAAGTATAGTCGGCTCTGTCCTCTCTTGCACAGAGCATCAGTATTGGCAGTCCAGTCCAATTTATCATTTAGCTGCACTCCCATGTATTTATAGGTCTGTACCTTCTGCACACAGTCACCTCTGATAATCACAGGGTCCGGGAGGGGCCTGGGCTTCCTAAAATCCACCAACAGCTCCTTGGTTTTACTGGTGTTCAGGTGTAGGTGGTTTGAGTCACACCATTTAACAAAGTCCTTGATTAGGTTCCTATATTCCTCTTCTGCCCACTCCTGATGCAGCCCACGATAGCAGTGTGCTCAGCGAACTTTTGCACGTGGCATGACTCCGAGTTGTATTGGAAGTCCAATGTATATAGGCTGAACAGAACCGGAGAAAGCACAGTCCCCTGCGGCGCTCCTGTGCTGCTGACCACAATGTCAGACCTGCAGTTCGCGAGAGTCACATACTGAGGTCTGTCTTAAGATAGTCCACAATCCATGCCACCAGGTATGAATCTACACCCATCTCTGTCAGCTTGTCACTAAGTAGCCGAGGCTGGATGGTGTTGAAGGCGCTAGAGAAGTCGAGAAACATAATTCTTACAGCACCACCAAGTGGGAAAGGGATCGGTATAGCATAAATGATGGCATCCTCCACTCCCACCTTCTCCTGGTATGCGAACTACAGAGGGTCGAGGGTGTGGTGGACCTGTGGCCTTAGGTGGTGAAGCAGCAGCCGCTCACATGTGGCGTCAGAGCAACAGGCCGGAAGTCATTCAGCTCACCAGAACGTGATACCTTTGGGACTAGGGTGGTGCAAGATGTTTTCCAAAGCCTTGGGACTCTCCCCTGTTCCAGGCTCAGGTTGAAGATGCATTGTAGAGGACTCCCCAGCTCCAATGCGCAGGCCTTCAGCAGTCATGGCGATACTCCATCTTGACCCACTGCTTTGCTGGCACGAAGTTTCCTCAGCTCTTTGCTTACCTGGGCTGCTTTAAGTATATAGGGACTCTCTCCTATGCTGGTATCAGTAGAATGATGGGTGGAGGATGCAGTAATCTGAGGTAAGAATGTATTAAGGTGGTCAAACCTGTTGAAAGAAGTTGTTCATCAGGTTTGCTCTCTCCACATCTCTCTTGATGGTGGCACCCTGCTTCGAGCTGCAGCCAGTGATGATCTTCATCCCATCCCACACTTCCTTCATGCTGTTATTCTGCAACTTCTGCTCCAGCTTTCTCCTGTACTGCTCCTTCACTGCCCTGAACTGGACTCAGAGTTACAGTAAGCTTAAGCTCATGCTGATCCCTGCCTTTAAAAGCCCATTTTTTCTGGTTCAAAAGGCTCTTGATGTCACTTGTAATCCATGGCTTGTTGTTAGCATAGCAGCGTATTTATGTCTGTCTGAGGTGTAATATTAATATAACTGAATAATATACAGTATACAGTGTATGCTGGGAGAACGAGTCCTTGCGTCTACACAGTGTAAATGATTAATGCACAACACCACCTGTGGCAATTTAAGCAAGGCTGTTATGTTAATTAATCCAACCCTCTCTCCAGGAAACACAGCCAAAACCTTTTTTCTTTTTTACTTTCATCAACTTCATTGGACAAAGGAGTTTCATGTCTTAAAGGGAGCCGAGAAACAGTCCAAGCCTTTGCAAAATAAGTCAAGGTATCATGTGATCTTCAATAACAAAACTGCTTGCAACTTTATCAGCTGGCTATGTTGAAAATGGTTACACTCTGAAAGATTAAAAAAAAAAAAACAAGGCCGTGAAGCTCTGTCACCCAAATTAATTTGGTTAATCATAAGACTCAAAAAAAAAAATAGAGAACTAAAAGTTCTGGCATATGGTCATTAATAGCTTTAACAAAACAAAAGAGCACTCTGCCATTTTATATTTTAATAGTAACATTTTAAAGTTAGTGAAGATAACTAGAAAGTGATACACCAACTTAAGAAAAGGACAATGTGATCATACATCTTAGTTCTTGGAAACTTCCTAGGTGCTGTATTTTGGGTTATTTGCAGTATAGGATAGCAAACAAAAATGTAAACTACATGAAATAACACAAATGCACTTCGACAGCCAAACACCTAGATACAAATTCAGTAACTGCAGTGGACCTGTAAATTCTGTCTTTTTTATGTGCAATTGTTCTCATGTTTATTAATATAGTGGAATGCACCCATATTCTGCAATGCTATTAGATGTTCATTTTACATCATGTTTAGCATTTGATTTATTTCTTTTTCAGATCTCCATTTCATGTTGTTACTAATTCTGGAAGCAGTCATGTCTATATAACAAAGAAAAATATATTTACTGGAATGGCTCAGAACAAGAAAATGTGCATTTGCTCAAGGTCTGCTGCTTCTGTTTAACTTCAACTTTCTCACGAAAAAAATTGAGAAGACAACACAACAGTATTATATTTCAAGCTATAATAGTCAACCTGCATTTTTTTGAGTTACAGTAAATGGAAGTATTTTTGCAATAACCCAACAGAATTATTTTGCTATAATGCTGGAACATAAGAACTTATAGGTTTATTAACTGGTTGAATAGAATAGTTTATGAATTGATACACTCCTGCCATGTCCATTTTATATGGTTTAATACATTTAACTTGCTCAGAGATTAAAAGTTCAGTAGACATATAATTTGTACTCATGATGATTTTTTTTTTCTCATCGGCCATTGAAAGCCTAATCACTCCTGCATCAATTCAGCAACTCAAACTATTTCAAATACTTAGAACATTTGAGGTTTCTAGTGGCAATGTCTATCAATATATACTGTTTTAACTTCCTGAAAGACACATTTTTAAAAGGCCAAACAAGTCAGATGAGACTTCCTTGTCCCCAGCAATAATCTCCAGTTCCTACTGAGGAATTATAAGGTGCTTCCAGGCAGGCTGAGAGATTATATAATATTCCCAAAGTGATCTGGATTGGTGGGCTACAACTTAAAAAATGTACAGTACATATCACCTCAGTTGGCTACTTTTGACTTTGTCTAACAGTAGGTGTAATCTGAGGGACCTCCAGACTGCTGTTGTTCTCACACTGATAGCAAAAAGTGAGCTCAGTAAAAAATAAATAAATAGAGTTTAATGTACAAACACTTGGAGTCATGATCTATTTAATTTAGCTAATAACTAACACTTGTCTTTAGATAAGAATGGAGATGTTACGTTTTGAAGCAAATCAAGAACTTAATTCAACCCATCCTTCACCCCCCGCCAAGCCCAACACAAAACCTGCAATACTTATGTGACCTCAACAATAAGTTGGTCATCTTCCCAGTTATGTCTTTTAATTATGTATTCTTTAATAAATATTGTAACGTAGTCAATATTTAAAGTATTCACTTTGATCTGTAAGGCTTATTTCATTGTATCTGATTTTATACATATTAACAGAAACCAGACACATTACAATCAAACAAACAAACAATCCAATACAGCTCCCATTGGAGGTTTACAAAGGCAATCATTGTATTTTTCAAGTCAAACTTATTTTTTCACAATCAGGGCACAGAAATTGTGCTAACTTAATAATTTCTTAAATGCTATGCATTTTCTTTTTTCTGTTTAGAATAGAGCCTTAAAACTTGCCAAATATGCCCATTTTTCCATTTTTAAACTGAGAATATTCTTATGTATTAATATGTGTCTTAAAAACTTTATATATACGCACATACATACATACACACACACACATATATTTTTCGAGTTTTTGCCATTTTAAAAGATGTCCAGTTGGGCTCTTCACTTCATTGCCTGTTTCACACCGTAGCAGCCTTTCACCCCAAAGTGTGGTTTACTGCAGCTTGTTTAATGAAGGATGCCACTGCAGTTGTTCTTTTGCCATTAGTCCCGTTAGCAAGCCTGTGGCATGGTTTGCTGTTCTTCCTCCTGCCCCGATCCCTACAATTGGCCTGTATTTTTACCATGATCAATCTGGAGAGAACACAAAGAAATGCCATCCACCTTGGAAGTTTGGCCCACCCGGGTCAGTAAACACTATCTTACCAGACTTCCTGTGTGTAAAAGGGTTGCTTGTCCATCGCCTCATGGATGCAAAGGACTTTGTCAATCTTCCCTGCACACTCAGCAGTGTCACTAGCTCTTTTACAAAAAGAAGCCTATGACTTGTGACTTCTCCTGTCTTTTCAATTAATTCCCCCAGCTATACAAACCCACTTTTTCCATAATGGAAACCAAGCATGGCGTGGAATGCTAAAATTCTACTATTGGTCCAATGTCCATGCCCATGCTCTTTGGCTGGCCCCTGACAAGCTGGCCATTGCGAAGGTGAAGTTTGTCGAAATGGTACGGCTGGGAATTGTGCGCCAGTCAAAGTCCATGGACGTCATCCCTCCATATTGTGCCAAAAGAAGGTAGTAGTTTCCAACCATGTGAGGATTACGGTCGCCTGAAGATCGCACAGTCCAAGTTCCACAAGATTTCTCACCACAGCTCTCTGGAAAAATAATTTTTTCAAAGGTGGACCTCATCCGTGGCTACCATTAAGTACCAAATCAGCAGTCATTACCCCCTTCGGATTGTTTGAATTCCTGCATACACCATGTGGCCTTAGAAACACTGTGCAAACATTGCAGAGGTTGATGGATTCTGTTTTCTATGATTTGGAATTCCTTTTTTTTTTCTTATTGAATTTATTAAAATCAAATAACACTCCATACACGTAATGAGTTTTATAAAAAATTTAAAAAAAAAAAGGTTTGAATCAAATCAACCCCCACCCCTCTGGAATTCCTTTTTTGTCTACCTAGACAACATCTAGGTTTGCCAGCTACTTCACAATTAAACACCTTGCCTATCTCTGAACCTTGTTTGACCGCCTTAGCATGCATAGGCCGATTATAAATCCTGTTAAGTGCCAATTTGGAGTGCCTGTCGTAGACCTCTTGGGAAACTGCATTTCAAAAAAAAGGTTTGATTCCTTTGCCTTCCAAAGTCTCTCCTGTCACCAGTTTTCCACAGCCCAGCTCTGTGCATGCCCTCAAAGTATTCTTGGGCATGGTCACTTTCTATCACTCTTTCATTCTTCAGGCAGCCCTCATTATGCTTCCTTTATATGAGGCACTACAGGGCCAATCCACAAAGTGCCCTGTCTCATGGTCCAAAGACCTGGATGAGGCATTCATGAACATCAAATGTGCTTTAGCTGATGGGGCCATGCTGGCACACCCACAGCCCGATGCTTCACTTGTACTTACACCTGACGCTTTGAACTTTGCAGTGGGGGCAGTTTTTGAACAGTGGGCTGAAGGTGCTTGCCAGTCATTGATATTTTTCAGCAGACAACACAACAGATTTGCAGTATGTTGAGGGTAAAAACAATGTGGTGGTTGACTGTCTCTCTCTGCCCACACTACCCCCTGTACATACTGGAATCAATTACTCCCAGCTGGAAGCTGACCACACTAAGGACCTAGAGGTCCAGTCTTTTCACTCAACAAAAACTGGCTTGTATTTGTTAGAGGTGCAATAGGATGGCAGTGCGGCCAAGCTTCTGTGTGACACCAGCACAGGTTACCCACGCCCAATTCTCCCCAGCAAAAGGAGGTGGACATTATTGGCACACTACACAACCTCTCACACCCAGGGCAGCAGTCATCACAATGTTTGGTGGGGAGCAAATTTGTTTGGCGGGCCTAGAAAAAGATGTTTGCAGCTGAGTAGCAACTTGTGTAGCTTGAAAGAAAGTTAAAATACATTGATATGTTAAAAGCTCATTGACCCCTTTCCCAGTGCCTGCTCGCCATTTTGTCCATATTCACATAGACTTGGTAGTCCCCCTTCCTACTTCTCACGGTTATACACACCTGCTCACTATTGTTGACAGGACTACCAGGTGATCTGAAGATGTTCCTTTGAAGTCCATTACTGCTGCAGAAGTAACAAGGGCTTTTATCAGCACTTGGGTTGCATAGTTGGGTTGCAGTTCACTTCACAGCTTTGGTGTGCAATGGCATAGGACCTTCGGACAACACTGCAAATACCACTGCCTACCACCTCCAAGCTAACGGCCTTTGTTAGCAATTTCACCAGTTGTTAAAGTCAACCTTCAAGGCCTCTCTTACCAACAACAGCTGAGACAACCATCTACCGTGGGTGCTGTTGGGGCTACGTACAGCTCCGAAAGAGCTGCAGGTCTTATCCACTGAACTGGTGCTTGGTTGATCAGACTGCCTGATGATGTTATCCCTCAAGAGATCTGGCCATTGGGCCACATTACAACACAGCTCACCTCACTCCTGGTTTCCATGCCACCTGCATCAGTAAAGTTTGTGTTTGTCCAGCACAAGGCACATCATGGCCCACTTAAATCAACTTATGACGGCCCTTTCCAAGTCCTGGAACATGGAGACAAAACATTTCTGCTTGATATTGGTAGCAAACAGCAGATGGTCTTTGTTGATCATCTAAAGCCTGTGCACACAGAAATGGACCTTAACCAGAATTCTGCTTTACCCCAGTTGCTAAACACAGTCCTCAAACCTTCTGTAAACCCTATATGGTGCAAAGGTTTTAAAATTTCAGGACAAGTTGGTGGACCAAGTTAAAAGGACAAATTAACTTTTACAAATTTAGCACGTCAGATTGAAAAAGGACTGAGCCGAAGCTACTCTGAGCTGGAGATGGTGGATACTTTAATTAGTTGCTTCTCTCCAGGCTTGTGGCTGCACAGCTATTTAGACGGGAAACCAGATTTAACTTTTCCCACTCTGTGATAAATAATGCAGTCTCATTTTCAAGAAAACAGTGCTGCAGAACTCTATAAGCAATTTTCGTCTGAGACCCAAAATAGTAAGAATTTTCTTACTAAAATTACTAATGATCTGCACCAGAAAACCCTGTTCACCTGACAAGAAGCTAAATCTGGCCTAAAGTTTGACGCAGTTTTAGCCCAGAGCATGTTTTTGCATACTGCCCTCACTGGCCTTTACAACAACAATATTAGGATGGATATGCAGCCACTTATCATGGACATTAAAACATCAAATGAGGCTATCTTAGAAAAATTAAATATAGCATATGCTAATGAGGCAGAAAGACAAAAGAAAAACAAAAGCAATGGGCCGCCGATGACCACTGCAGTTCATGTAGTTAGCAGTGACAGGGCACCAGCTGAAAAGAAATGCCTTACTACTCCAGGTGTACCAAAGACACCACTTGATGTGCTTACAGAACTCAGAACTGACACGGCTTTATTAAAGGCTCTTAATGCTGAAATAGCGTCTATACAAAAATCAATTCGGGAGCCTGTGCTTTCCCCACAACAACAATATCTGAAAGAGCACAGCACCAGTTAACACAGTATCAGGTAGTACCCATCCCCAGCCAATTAGGAGAAACTGGTCAATTTCAGCCCCAACATAATGTGTGTCCATTTTAGCCTTTTGTCACCCACACAAGAAGGTGTTTTAACTGTCAGCAGAGTGGAACAGAGGAATGCTTTACGCATTGCTTTAGATGTAGTGGTAACAAGCACTTCCAAGCTGGCTGTAAAAAGTGTGGAATAAAGACTTCAACAGAAGACCCTTTAAACATGGAGTGGTTGCCCCCACAGGACGGGGAGTAAACAGAGACAATTACCAGTCACAACAATATGTTGCACACAAAAGGACAGGTAAAAATCAGACAAAGGAGCTTGGGCTCCCCCTGTATATTGTACTAGAAACTGTAAAACAAACCACTGTGTGTGGCATGAAAGAAGCTGTACTAACACAAAGATACTGAGACAATACCTCTCATGCATGAAGACAAGTACCCATATGTCCACTCCAGCTACATGGATAAACCAGCATCTTTCTGGGACATCATTAGTAGTGAAGCAAAACCTTCTTGGATGTTATCTTCAGGGTTGTAATGTCCAGAGACACAAGCTCTCAGGTTTGCATAACTGATGAACTATGGAGACAAGAATATTTACCTGAATAATTGTGGAAAGTGTGTCAGAAGTCCTTAATTCACCCAACACTTTAAAACTTGTTTCTGCAAATGGGACAAACATGTCCTGTGCTAGATGGGTTGATGTGACTTGCATCCAAAGCTAGCCCTAGCAATGAGCTACTCATTCCAGTGTTAGTAATGAAGGGTAAACACCACTCTCATCCCATAATAGGCTTTAATGTCAGTGAGCAGTTTGTGGCTTGAAAGGACAGTAAAAGCAACTTTTCCTTACCTCAAGAAAAGCAGACATCACACTTTCATTTAGCATGTCAGTGCCACAAGTGTAAGTGAGTATATGGTGAAGACTACAAAAAAAAAAACAATAAAAAAACACAAGTGCCCCGCACAGCAACATCGAGGTCCCTTGCCGAATACACATGCAGCCTGCAAGAGAAAACACAACATTCCTCTTTGTGCCAGATGTAAATCCTAAGTGGAATGAAGGGCTTGAATTTATTGAAACCCTAGTAAAAGTCAATAAAGGAGCCCCTCCAAACATTTATGTTGCTGTTTACAATGACACTGATAATGACATCTCATTGACAACACCAACCCTAAGTGGAACTGTGCAGCCAGTTAAGAACATTTTGTATGCTAGTCTGTTGGATATGCATACTCACTCCAATTCCGTCAGTGTACATAATGTTCAGACCAAGAAAGCCACCTATACTAGTTTTTCCAGATTTATATCCCTTTATCTTACACATAGATGCATCAAATGAAGGCTTGGGTGCAGTCTTATACCAAAAGCAAGGTGACAATCTCCATGACTGCTTACGAGCCTCACACTCAAACTGCTGCTGAAAAGAACTACCACGTTCATTTTGGAAAGCTTGAGTTCCTTGCCTTAAAGTGGGCCATCAATGAGAAGTTTCATAATTACCTATACTATGTTCCAATCTTCACAGTGTATAGTGACTAAACCTCCTTTACATATTTCCTGTCCACAAGTCAAGCTTAATGCTATAGGTTGCCAATGGGTTACTAAACTAGCAGACTTTCATTTTACCATAAAGTACTGTGCCAGGAAGGAGAACACTGAAGCTGACAAACTATGCAGAATGCCTATTGATATGGACACCATTATGAAAGAATTCAATGAAATGAAGCATTACCATCTGAGGTTATAGGAGTAACTGTTCAAGTTGTTGAGTGCCAAAAACAATCAACTACCCTGTGATAATTTTCAATCTTTGGAAAATATGCACCAGTTGATATGGATTCCACACTTACTGTAATCATTCCCGCTGTCAACAGGGGAGATAAGGAAAGCTCAAAAAAACAAACAAATGACTAGCACATTTCTCCAGTACTAAAAATCCAAATTATCTGGAGCAAAACCCTCAGTAAAACAACTGAAAGCATACAGTTCCAAAGTAAAGAACCTATTTCATGAATGGGAAAAACAATGGTCGAGTTACATCTACCTGCACTTAACTAGTTTTGCCAGAGAAATATCGAGTCTATTACAATAACTTCATGGTGACATAGGCCATTCAGGTACAGCCCATACTGTATCTCTGGTACGTGACCGTTTTTTCTGGCCACACATGCAAGCAGATGTTGAGCATGTAGTAACTAAGGCATGCACCTGTTTGAAACAGAAAAGTCATTACATGCAAAAATTTTCTTATCCAAATTCAATTTATTTTTGAAAAATTGTATGCCAGTATGTTTAATGTGCATTTTGCATTAACGATTAGATTAGAAATTAAAGGTGATACTTCGGAATTACATTTTTGTTAAAACTGAATGCTATGTCAGAGGGAAGCTAGTGTGTGGAATCTAATGCTTCATAGGTGTCTTTTGGGAAAGCCAGTTGCAATTCCGCCATGGTAATATTACAGAGCTCGTAAACATCAGTGTCACATGGAACTGTTGATCGAAATATACAAGCACTCTTACAAAACTGAAGATCAGCTTTGTCTGTAGGAGACAAAGTATTCAGTCCCATATAATTCTGCCATCATGTACATGATGTTTGGATGACCGCTGGGAACTTTGTCATTTTTTGAAGGTCTGATAATATGTGAATTCCATACTTGCACAGTCTCATCAAGGTTATCCTGTTTAAAAAAAAAATGCAAAAATAAGCCATTTAGCTAAAAAGCATTACCACTTGTATATCTAAAAAAATAAAATTTATACATTGGTACACAGGCCTTTTATCCTTTATAAAATAAAATTTACTTACATTTTTCTTACTTAAAAACATTTGGAAATCACAGGCAAGATAATGGAGTAGGATATACATTGATGAGGAGCATGTGACTATAGTGGCAGAAATCGGGCAGTGGAACGTGCTTTGTGAAGTTAAATGGGTGCAATACTGTATTTACTTTGTAAACTGCAGTGTTTATAAATAAATTAAGAAATTGAATCCAAGTGCTGTATCGAGGTACAGTATGACAAAAAGCACAGGATACCATTCTTGTGCAGCAGTGTAACTGAACAAGGCAGTAAAGAAAAGCTCAAACTCCGTGTCTGAGTCTTGTTTTTTTTTATTTTACATATTATTATTTTACAATGCCCAGGGCCAGTCCAAGCCATTATGGATCTTAGACAAGGTTCTATTCTAGCCCCCAACTTGCCCTAAAATCCTAATACCAGCCCTGATTTCATAGTTTACACTCTCAAAATTAATGGTTCGAATGTGACACTTTATTGTATTGTGTACATGGTTCCTTGTAGAACCATTTCTTGAAATAAAAGCTCTTTTATTCTGTGAGTGTTTTTAAATGAAATTGTATTTTTTGGAATTTGAAAATGGCTCCCAATTTGCAAAAAAAACAGAAATCTTTAATGTACAAGTACTCTGTCTAGTAGGATACAACAGATCAAGGAAACCTGAATTTATCCTGTGGTATTGCATGCAGCAAGAGTCAGTTTGAAATTATAAATCCTTTCAGATTTGAAAAATCTGTTATCATCTATTCATGGTTATTTATGAAACCTGTTACAGATCTAAATAAAAGTTCTTTCTGCAATCTTCATGTAAATGATTGTTTTAGGAACAAAAAATGGATCCCACATGGCATCATCTGAAGAAACACTTTGGGGATTTTATTGTTAAGAATGCAGCCTACCAACCAGAATAAACTGGATTTATTAAATGTAAAATGTGAAACAAAGTATCTTACATAAAAAACAATAAATAAATAAATAAAATCAGGTTTGACAAAAGGTTTTACATTCTGTGAATACAAAGACACAGTACCATCTGCATATTTAACTAAATGAAGACAAAGCTATCTGAATGGAAACAAAGGAGGTAAAACAATAATAATATTATATTTATATAGTTCAAATTATACAAGCAATAAACCAGTACAGTAAATTACACAACATACAGTATATTAACATTACCAATGAGTGACAGCAAAGTGATATAGTATTTGCAGATTCTTTTTAAAACTGTCAGAGTTTAAACATTTACTGAGCTCCATTCAGTAGTTTAAGGATTTCTGCAAATGGATATGACCGCTAGACTGACAAATGGTTACAAAAATTGGTTGCATATGATTTAGCATGTGAATGGTACAGCACTGAGTAAGCACCTGGGAGTGCCTGCGATTGTACTCACAAGTACCCAAGTTCCTTTTTATTTAAATGCTAGCTAATTTACTATTTATCATTTGAAACACACATCTGTTATATATTAAACACAACACTGTGCTTTGATAAC
The DNA here is from genome assembly GCF_016835505.1 of Polypterus senegalus. Taxonomy (NCBI): domain Eukaryota; kingdom Metazoa; phylum Chordata; class Cladistia; order Polypteriformes; family Polypteridae; genus Polypterus; species Polypterus senegalus. The sequence goes on from NC_053162.1 coordinate 119,373,026, forward strand.
TGTTTAACGTGAAGCATCTGTAACTCTCGAACCTAACGTTATAGCCCAAATATCCAATTATGCTTGTTTTTTTCAAATACCAGTAACATGTTACGACCGGTGCTTTAAACTGATCCAGGTGATTGTTCATTTTGCCCGAGCCCGGCCCAGCAGATACATTATTTTAAATGCATTTGAATCGTTTGTTTGGATATATTCAGCTAATAACTTATTTGGCATCGCCTTAAATAATAGCTGTGCTGTTTCTAGCTGTTAGTTGGATACCACAATTGCTGTCATCGCCCACTCTGTAAGCCATAAACAATCTATAAGCTGTCTACAACACTCTGTAAATGCATTCAATTGTAAACAGCTTCTCTTTGTGAAAGCAACATTTCTTTCATGTATATTGGACTAAAAACTCAGAAGGGTTTCTCTTCTTCGCAGCTACCACGTCTCATGTGATATTGCTAAACTATCATATGCATTCTTCAGGCACACACATTACCATCACTGTAAGTATAGCGGCTCACTGTCAAAAAAAGTAAAGTGTCCTATTTTAAAAATGCAGGTGATTAGTTCACTCATGTCACAGACAATTGGTTGTGTACATTCTTAAGGACATATATAAGACAAAGTGGCAAACATAATAGCATAAAATTACCTCTTTTAAACACGAGTTATTCAGACAACAACAGATAGTAGCGATGCTTGTGGTATATTAAAAAATAAAAAAGGTGTTTCATGTTAATTATTATTATTATTATTTAAAAAATGTAGGCCTGTACTGAATATTTTCTTCATATATTCTTTATTTGTATTATCAGATCATTTACTGCAGTTCATTTTTTTCTGTTATTGATAAAATTGAAGGTATTCTCTCTGTTGCAAATACAGTATACTCTTAAATTAATACAAGAAATATACAAAACTGGACAAAATTGAAAATGACTGGTGTAGAGATTTATAAACAGATTTGGTTAGATTAAAGGCTTCAGATAAAACTATTGAAATTGCTTATTTCTTTAACATCGCTGCCAATAAAGGGAACCCTTACTATTTTGTTTTCTGTCTATGATAAACAAAGAAGACAAACACAAGACCATATGAATTGCTTTATTAATAAAATAAGTTATTTTCAAACTGCATCTGATTCATCTTGGCCACACAGCAAATGTTTGTTAGTTGCATCATTTTTCAATTGCTCCTGATGCTCACCTCCGTCAGTATTTAGTGTTTTACAAAACTGAATATGGTAAATTAATCTCAAACCTTTAGTCCATTTTCTGATCCTCCTAAAAATGCTGTGATTTTTTTTCTGTTACTTTAAAAATAAAAGTATATACTCAACAACTGAACAATTTTTTCTATGTAAAATTTTGAGAGTTGCTATCTGTCACATACAGTGTCATACACTTTTTAATAACCTCCTTGAACAGTTAAAAAAATTAGTTTTAGAAAAGCCCTGTAAGATTGCTTGAGGGCGCTGTTGCCCCGTGAACCCTATAGACATATACGCAGACACAGGGTAAAAGCACAAAGAAGATCTTTTACTCTTTGTTTCTTCTTTAAATTGCCCTTTAAGCACTACAGCCACCATACACAAATAAAGAAACAATAAATCAATGCAATTCACCTCCACTCCGGCACGCTTGCTGAGTTCCCAACAGTCCTTCATATAGTCTTTGACCCAGAAGTGCTTCCGTTCTTCCTTCCATGTGACTTACTAGCACTTCCGGGTCAAATGGAGGGATTGAGTTTTCTTCAGCCCAGAAGTACTTAGGGTTTCCATCCCCATGACTTGGGAGTACTTCCAGGCTATACGGGAAGCAAAAATCCCCCTGTCTCCCTGCAGTGTCTCCTGGAGGTACTCAAGGTACCCAGCAGGGCTGTGAAGCCAAACTCCATATCCCATTGTGCCCTGCGGGAACCCAGGGCACCGCTATGCTGCAGGGAACTCACAATCTGGTGTCTTGGGGGAGACAGTTTCTCACAGTAGCTGCCTTCCCCCATCCTTCCTCTCTTTGGCCATCCTGACCAGGTTGAGCAGCCGGCTGTCCTCCACAGTGCCCCTCCCTTAGCAGAGCACAGTGGGGCGAAGCGTCCAGTCCCGCGAGAGTTATTCTTCTCCAGGATGGGCTGTCTACAATGGACAGATCGTGGCTTTGTCCTGTAAAACAAACACAGGAGACCTGTGGGAAGATACTGCATACATGCTGTCAACTATCCACCTTCCTGGTTCTCTATGGACAATTCCTCCACAGATGGCCCGGCCATTGGCATTTATAACACAGCCGCCTCCCTCTGGAAAGTATCCCTCTGTGAGACGGAAAACAGGTTGGAAATGCTTGCTTCGACCCCTTAGTAGCTGAGAGTGGATCATTTACCCGCCCACGCGGAGAGCGTCCTTCAGCCGCATGCGAGCTCGTAGCTCCATGCTCTGTAGTGTTAGGATATCCCAGCTTTTCACCGCGGATCTCATTTTTTTATTGGGGGTTTCTTGATGGTCTGGGTCTCTCTTTGAATAATGTGAACAATAATTCTTTAGATAGATAGATAGATAGATAGATACTTTATTAATCCGAAGTAGAAATTCACATACTCCAGCAGCAGCATACTGGTAAAGAACAATATTAAATTAAAGAGTGATAACAATGCAGGTATAACAGACAGACAATAACTTTAATAATTCTTCGCCTATATATAGCTATTCAAAGAGCTCAGCAATTGCATGTTAAGGGCCTTGCTCAAGGGCCCAACAGAGTAGAGTCCCTTTTGGCATTTATGGGATTTGAACCAGCAACCTTCCGATTGCCAGTGCAGATCCCTAGCCTCAGAGCCACATTTCGTCTGAATGACACAGACTCTTTACTGTCTGTACCCCTTTCGATTAACACATGACTGATGCCGACGTCTCAAGGGGCAGGACAACCCGTATGTCAGCACTACACTGCTGCTCCGACTCATCCGACCCTTCCACCCGGCAATCAACAACAACAACAACAACAACAACATTTATTTATATAGCACATTTTCATACAAACAGTAGCTCAAAGTGCTTTACATATTAAAGAACAGAAAAATGAAAGACACAATTATAAAACAAAATAAATCAAAATTAATTAACATCGAATAAGAGTAAGGTTCAATGGCCAGGGGGGACAGAAAAAACAAAAAAACTCCAGACGGCTGGAGAAAAAATAAAATCTGTAGGGATTCCAGACCATGAGACCGCCCAGTCCCCTCTGGGCATTCTACCTAACATAAATGAAACAGTCCTCTTTGGATTTAGGGTTCTCACGGAAGGGCTTGATGATGATGATGGTCACGTAGACTTCTGCCTTTTAATCTGTCCATCATTGTTGGAGCTTAATGAAGCTTTGAGTAGGTGGTGGTGGCGCAGGCCACCACCACAAAGAAACCGGAAAAAGAAACAGAAAAGAGAGTAGGGGTCAGTACGGATTTTAGAGCCACCATGAATAGTTATTATGAGGAAATTGAACATATAGAGTATCAGGATTAAGTTAAATTAAAATTAAAATGAAGTTATAGAAAAGCCATGTTAAAGTAATGTGTTTTCAGCAGTGTTTTAAAGTGCTCTACTGTATCAGCCTGGCGAATTCCTATTGGCAGGCTATTCCAGATTTTAGGTGCATAGCAGCAGAAGGCCGCCTCACCACTTCTTTTAAGTTTTGTTCTTGGAATTCTAAGGAGACACTCATTTGAAGATCTGAGGTTACGATTTGGAATATAAGGTGTCAGACATTCCGATATATAAGATGGGGCGAGATTATTTAAGGCTTTATAAACCATAAGCTGAATTTTAAAGTCAATTCTGAATGACACAGGTAACCAGTGTAGTGACATTAAAACTGGAGAAATGTGTTAGGATTTTCTTTTCCTAGTTAGGATTCTAGCAGCTGCATTCTGCACTAGTTGCAAACGATTTATGTCTTTTTTGGGTAGTCCTGAGAGGAGTGCGTTGCAGTAATCTAGGTGACTGAAAACAAACGCGTGAACTAATTTCTCAGCATCTTTCAGTGATATAAGCGGTCTAACTTTACTTATGTTTCTTAAGTGAAAAAATGCTGTCCTAATGATCTGATTAATATGTGATTTAAAATTCAGATTACAGTCAACAATCACCCCTAAGCTTTTTACCTCCGTCTTGACTTTTAATCCTAATGTATCCAGTTTATTTCTAATAGCCTCATTGTATCCATTATTACTGATCACTAAGATTTCAGTTTTCTCTTTATTTAACTTGAGAAAATTACTATTCATCCATTCTGAGATACAAGTCAGACATTCTGTTAGTGAATCAATAGAATCAGGGTCATCAGGAGCTATTGATAAGTACAGCTGTGTGTCATCAGCATAGCTGTGGTAGCTCACGTTGTGCCCTGAGATAATCTGACCTAACGGAAGCATGTATCAGTCATGGTCTCACTCTTAGTTGGAGGATACAAGGTTACTTGGCACTGACCAATCGTAGGGCTCTTTCACACTGCATTCCTATTTCATCTACAGTACCGGCTTGACTTACCTGTACCGAATTCATTAACTGGGGAAGGTCCCACCCAAGTGGCCACAGGTACTCTTACACCTGCCTCAAAGGTGGCTCGGCCATTGTTCCCAGTTCCTCCAGTAGTTTCTTCATTGAAGAAACATCCATCCATCCATTATCCAACCCGCTATATCCTAACTACAGGGTCATGGGGGTCTGCTGGAGCCAATCCCAGCCATTGTAGAAGCAACCTGCACAAATTTGTGTATGGGCTGGATCAACCTCTCCAGCTCCTGCACATGAAAATCATTATTTTGATCGGCTGGTGAAAGGCTCGGACCTTCATAAGCCCCATCCCCCAGCAGTGATTCAGCAAACATGCCATTTACTTGCACGTGTGCCTTCGGGACTCGCACAGACACTTGGGAGTTGGTGTTTCGAAAATAACAGTTCTAGGGTACCGTCACCGGCTGACTCTAATTTAGCAGTGGACTGTTCAGTCATATCCCAGCCCTCTTTACCTTCATACGTGGCGGGCGGGCGGTGCTTCGCTCGCCTTCCCCTTCCCTTTCAGGGAGTTCGAGTTCGTCAGGGAAATGGCAACCTCACAGATGGGATGATGCTGACTTTCTCCTTCCAACAATCCTTCATGGCAGGTTACGTGTCCCGCTTTGACAAGCTGCAGGAAACCCTCCTTGTTGCTTGGCTGACTGTCGGTGAGCCGTTTCTTGTCTTCAGGTTTGTGCCAGGCTCCTCACCAGTTTTACGGATCATCTTCATCTGTGAGGCACAAAGTTTATTAACTCACTAGCAAAATACCCATGCTTCGCAGCGGAGAAGTAGTGTGTTAAAGAAGTTATGAAAAAGAAAAGGAAACATTTTAAAAATAATATAACATGATTGTCAATGTAATTGTTTTGTCACTGTTATGAGTGTTGCTGTCATATATACACACACACACACACACATATAGACATATATACATATACATATATACATATCTACATATATATACATATATACACATATCAACATATATATACACATACATATACACACATACATACACACACACATATATACACATACACATATATATATATATATACACACAGACACATATATATACATATATATACAGATCTACATATATATACATATCTACATATATACACACACTAGCAGAATACCCGAGCTTCGCAGCGGAGAAGTAGTGTGTTAAAGAAGTTATGAAAAAGAAAAGGAAAAATTTAAAAAATAACGTAACTTGATTGTTAATGTAATTGTTTTGTCATTGATATGAGTGTTGTTGCCATATCTATCTATATATATATCTATATCTATATATACATATATATATATATATATATATATATATAGCAAAATACCCGCGCTTGGCAGCGTAGAAGTAAAAAGAAAAGGAAACATTTTTTTTTTTTTTTTTATTAATTTTATTACACTTCATACAAAGCAATCAAGGTTTTACAAAAAGAAAAATAGAGTTAAGAACAGATCGATCCCCACCCTTGAGAGAGAGAGCAAGCCAAACGGCATAAAAATTTTACAGCTTTTAAAACATACCTAAATTAATAAATTCTATATGCTTCATGAACTTATTTTAAAATATTACTTATTAGATCCTGCCATGTTTTGAAAAACTTCTGTATGGATCCTCTAACTGAGTATTTGATTTTTTCCAATTTCAAATAATATAACACATCAGTTTCCCACTGACTTAAAAGAGGAGAGTTTGGATTCTTCCAGTTTATCAGAATAAGTCTGCATGCCAAAAGTGTAGTAAATGCAATCACAATTAGTTTGTCTTTCTCTACTTTAAGCCCCTCTGGAAGAACCTCAAAGACAGCTGTTAATGGGTTAGGAGGGATTGTGAGTCCAATGCTATCTGAAAGGTAATTAAAAATTTTTGTCCAGAATAATGTTAATTTGGTGCAGGCCCAGAACATGTGACCTAGTGAGGCTGGAGCTAATTTGCAGCGTTCACAGGTTGGATCATGCCCTGGATACATTTTGGAGAGTTTTAGTCGAGACAGATGTGCTCGATAAATAATTTTAAGTTGTATAATTGTATGCTTTGCGCATATGGAGCTCGAGTGAATTCTCTGCATTGCTACTTTCCACTCCTCTTCTGATATATTAATTGAGAGATCTTTTTCCCAGTGTCCTCTTGATGAGGGTGCAAGATGAGGAAAATCTGGAAGGTTCTGTTTAACAAAGTTCCTGATTTGAAGATAGTGAAAGAAATGTGTAGCTGTAATGTTAAATTTGGAATGTAATTGTTCATAGGAAGCAAAGACGTTGTCTATATAAAGATCTCTAAGCAAGTTAATTCCAAATTTTTTCCAGATATTAAAACTGCATATGTTTGTGAAGGTTGAAAGAGATGGTTCTCTTGCAGAGGTGCCACAGATAGAAGCTTCTCCGTCTTAAAATGCTTTCTACATTGGTTCCAGATTCTAAGTGAGTGGAGCACAATTGGGTTATTTGTATATTGCCGATAGCGTGTGTTTATTGGAGCACATAGCAGGGAATACAAAGAAGTACTGCAGGATTTTACTTCTATTGTGGTCCAAGCCTGTGTATGTTCTTCTATTTGTGTCCAGGTTCTTATCGCCTGTATATTTGCTGCCCAGTAATAAAACTGGAAGTTAGGTAGAGGCATGCACCTTCTGCCTTTTGTCTTTGTAGGGTCGCTCTTTTGATGCGTGGATGTTTTGAATTCCAAATAAATGAGGTTATTGTTGAATCTAATTGCCTAAAGAATGATTTATTAATGTATATTGGGATGTTTTGAAATAAAAAGGAGTTTAGGAAGAATATTCATCTTAACAGTGTTAATTCTTCCAGCTAGTGTGAGATGAAGGGTTGACCATCTATGCAAGTCTTGTTTAATTTTTTCCATGCAGGCGCGAAATTTTGTTGATAAAGAGCTTTATGTTTACTTGTGATGTTTACCCCGAGGTATTTAAACTGTTCTGCAATGATAAAAGGTAGGGTGTCTAATCTAATATTATATGCTTGAGAATTCACTGGAAAGAGTACACTTTTATTCAGATTAATTCTGAGACCAGAGATCTTTTGAAATTCTGTGAGTGCTGCTAAGACTGCAGGCACAGAATTTTCTGGGTCCGATATATACAGTACCATGTCATCTGCATATAATGAGATTTTCTGTTCCAGTCCTTCTCTGCTAATCCCCTTTATCTGATCAGTATTTCGACAATGTATTGCCAGTGGTTCAATGGCAATGCAAACAGCAGTGGTGACAAGGGCATCCTTGTCTAGTGCCACGTTCTAGTTTAAAGTAGTCTGAGCAAATGTTATTGATGCAAACTGAAGCTTCTGGGTTAGTATACAGTAATTTAATCCATGCACAAATGTTTGGGCCAAACCCAAACTTCTCCAATGTAGTAAAAAGGTATTTCCATTCAATCATGTCGAATGCTTTTCTGCATCCAATGATAATAATATTTCTGGGGTGTTTGATTTAGTTGGTGAGTATATTACATTAAACAGGCGTCGAAGATTTGAAGATAAGTGCCGGCCCCTAATAAATCCAGTTTGGTCTTGTGATATTACCGAGGGGAGCACTTTCTCCATCCTTCTGGTTAAGATTTTAGAGAGTATTTTAACGTCGTTATTCAGAAGTGAAATTGGTCTGTATGATGCACATTGTAATAAGTCCTTATTTTGTTTTGGAAAAACAGTGATTAGTGCTTGGCGAAAGGTTTGTGGAAGAGATTGGTTATCTCTGGCTTCTGTAAATGTTGCTAAAAGGAGGGGAGCTAGCTGAGCGGAGAATTTCTTGTAAAATTCTGCAGGGTAGCCATCAGGGCCTGCTGCTTTCCCCTTGGAGTGACTTTATAGCATCTAGTAATTCTGATAAGCAGAGGTTTATCAAGTTCCTCCACACTAAAAGCGTCTATTTGTGGTATCTGTAATGTATCCAGAAATGCATTAGATTGTGTATTGTCTTCTTTAAACTCAGTAGTATATAGGGATTTATAGTAGTCTCTGAAAGTGTGCATTATATTTTTGTGTTCGACGATTTTATCTCCGTTCGTGTTGGTGATTACCGAGATTGCATTGCGCACTTCTTGCTTGTGAATTTGTTGGCTAAAAGCTTATTAGCTTTCTCTCCATGTTCATAATAATGATGTCTGGATTTGTAGATTAGTTGTTCCGTTTCTTTAGTTGTCAAGAGGTTTAATTCTGAATGTAGAGCCTGCCTCCTCCTATGTAGAGTCTCGCTTGGTAGTCTGGCGTGTTCTTCATCTATTTTAGTAATTTTGCTTTTTATCTCTGCTACTTTCTTGGCTTCAGATTTATTTCTGTGGGAAAGATATGAGATAATCTGACCTCTTAAGAAGGCCTTAAGAGTTTCCCAGAGTATTCCTGCAGAGATCTCAGGTGATGTATTTGTCTCTAAGAAGAAACATTTTAATAATAACGTAACATGATTGACAATGTAATTGTTTTGTCATTGTCATGAGTGTTGCTGGCATATATATATATATATATATATATATATATATATATAGACACACACATATATAAACATATATATATACATATACATACATATATACATATACACATGTACAAATACAGACATATATATATACATATATACACATATATATACACAGTTATATATATATACATATATATATATATACTAGCAAAATACCAGGCTTACTTGGAGAAGTAGTGTGTTAAAGAAGCAATGAAAAGAAAAGGAAACATTTTGAAAATAACGTAACATGATTGTCAATGTAATTGTTTTGTCACTGTTGTGAGTGATGAGTGTTGTTGTCATATATATATATATATATATATATATATATATATATATATATTTACACACACACATAAACATATATATATACATATCTATACATATACACATATATACATACATATATATATATCTACATATATACACATACATATACACACACACATAAATACATACACACATACATACATACATACACACACATATATACACACAAATACATATATATATATATACATACATATCTACATATATACACACACAGCTATTTCGTATCAGTGCAATACGCTGCTTGTTAAAACGGATGACTCCCGCTCTTACGTGCAAGTCTGCGTGGATATTATGAACTATCGTATTTGTTCAAGTTCTATTTAAATTTTAAATAGAAGGAATTTTTATTTAGTCGACAGAAATATCTTTGGTAGGAATGGTAAAACAGACAGGAATATTATTCGTGAATAAATCAACTCAAACCTTAAACAACTTATAATATTTTGCTCTCCATAAAAATATATCCTGTCTAAATTATACAAGTTAGAAATAAAGTAAGCGTTAAAAGAACAAACATTCAAATTTCTTTACTCTTATGTAATTTTATATAAAAAATAAACTTAGATTTTAAATATCCCAAAAGATTTTGCTCTCCATAAAAATATATCCTGTCAAAATTATACAAATTCAAATATGAACATGCTGCATAACAAAACCTGGAAATATAAATAAAATGTGTTCATTTCAGCAATAACAAATCAAATCATTCAGTTGTCTTTGCTCATATGTCATTTTAGAGCTGGACGCCTGGCATCTTTTTTTGGCCACAGGTTCGTTTCTGTTTGCTGTGAGGTTCTGTGTTGTGGAGATTCTCAGGATGGATTGCAGGTGCTCATCAGTGAGGCGACTCCTGTGTGCTGTTTTGTTAGTCTTTATCACTGAGAAGAGCTTCTCACACAGATATGTGCTACCAAACATGTACAAGGTTCGAGCCGCATGTAGACGGAGCTGGATCATTTGTGCGGGAATGGAGTGAATAAACTGTGCGGGCCGTGCAGTATCGTACTTTGCCTTCAGTGCGCCATTACACTGCAGCTCAATCACCTCCATCTGAATCTGCACAGGTGCAGTTTCCACATCGACAGCAAATGGGTTGCGAAACAACTCAAAATTCTTTTTTTGTTCTTCAAAGTCACCAAAGCGCCGTGTGAACTCAGTGCGCAGAGCGCTCAGTTTATCAGCAAAGTGCGTATTTGGGAACACCATTGTGCCGACTTGGTTCAACATTACTTGGCAACAGGGAAAGTGGGGCAAGTTGCACTGGTGCATTTGTGTCTCCCATAAAAGTAGCTTCACTTGAAATCACTTTGTGATTTTGCACGGGTAAAAACGTCTGCTGAAGTGTCAGATTCTTCTTTAACTCTTCTGCTTTCTGTATCTTGTGCATTGCATTCAGGTCTTTCAGGTTATCTTGATGTTGTGTCTCATAGTGCCATCTTAGATTAAATTCTGTCATTACAGCCACATTAGCTCCACAAATGAGACACACGGGTTTACCGGTAATGTCAGTAAACATATATTCAGCCTCCCATCGGTTTTTAAAGGCTCTATTTTCAGAATCAACTTTTCTCTTCGGCATTGTGTGGGCTAGCTTCGCAATAACTTGCAGCATCATAAGCTAGACTTGATTGACATGGTAAGTGTTCGGCAAGGCAGATGAAACGCTGCATTATGGGATCTGTAGTTTAATGTATTACCAGCGCTTCTGATCCCCGGGCCATTAATAACAATAATATATAAAATGATCTTGCGGGCCGGATATAATTACACGCCGGTCCGGATGTGGCCTGCGGGCCTTGAGTTTGACACATATGGACTAAATAGAACTTGAAAAGATATATTTCTTCAAATGTGATCGTGCAATTCAGATCGAGTTGACGCGCAGTACAGTACATCGAGCCCGCGTGCTATTGTGGTTTTACCTGCGTGCCTCAATAAGTGATCCTCCCCTCGCTCTTACTTTTTTACCGTTCATCTAATGAATACACTGAGTATGGTTTTACCAAAACAATCATTGATCTCGAATAAAGTATCCATTATTCATAAAGCTTCAATTGGTGATCTGTCTTTCTGCGTTAACCGCATATTTTTTCATACGTCTCAAACCAAGGGGATGCGAGGCTAAAATGTATCGGGAAGCGCGCGTACATACTCAGTGCATCTCCTCTCGGGAATCGAACCACGGAAGCCGGCGCTAGAGGCGAAGCCTCTACTATTGCGCCTCGGCATGTGGTTTGTCTATTTGAGCGTAGCAGTGTAATTCAGTTTTTGTTCAACACTCTTTGGAACTATTGCTTTTTGTCTGCGCACTGTGTCAGTTCAAGTGAGTCACTGAATATGGTTTTATATGTCACTCGCTTCTAATTGTTTCGCTGCCTTCTTAATTATATAATGTATGTTTTCTTTAGCGGTTTTTGGAGCTCTTCCTGGTTTTCTACGTACTGCGTGATTACGTGAGAGGCGTGATGATGTCACACGAAATGTCCGCCCCCCCACGACTTTCGAGCTCAACTCCATTACAGTAAATGGAGAAAAATGGCTTCTAGTTATGACCATTACGCGTAGAATTTCAAAATTAAACCTGCCCAACTTTTGTAAGTAAGCTGTAAGAAATGAGCCTGCCAAATTTCAGCCTTCTACCTACACGGGAAGTTGGAGAATTAGTGATGAGTCAGTGAGTGAGTGAGTGAGTGAGGGCTTTGCCTTTTATTAGTATAGATAAAACGTTTTGAGTCCCTCTCCGGCCATTGGAAGATTCTTTCCCTGAAGACAGCAACCTCTTCCTGTCTCTTCACTGATGCTGACAATTCTAAATATGGGTTTCCTAGTCGCGCTGCCGATCTGCCTTGTCTTCTTCTTCCCCATGATGGACCAATTTAAAATGAGGCTTTCCGCTGGTTTCCTTGTGTCACACCTCTGTCTGTTGGGTTGTGTTAATTCACGTTAATTTTAAAGGTTTTCTGACCAAACAGATGGCCAGAATCCTGCTGACTATACCAGTGTAAGAACGCTTGAGGCGCTGTTGCCCCGTGAACCCAACAGACAGATAAGCAAACAGGGTAAAATCACAAAGAAGATCTTTTACTTATTTTTTCTTCTTTAAATTGCCCTTTAAGTACTACAGCCACCATACACAAATAAAGAAAGAATAATGTAATTCACCTCCACTCCTCCCAGCAAGCTCTGTCCTACTACCTCCCAACTCCGGCTCGATTGCTGGGTTCCCAACAGTCCTTTATATAGGCCTTGAATTGGAAGTGCTTCGGGTCAAATGGAGGGCTTGAGTTTTCTTCAGCCCGGACTTCCGTCCCTGTGACTTGGGAGTACTTCTGGGCTATATGGGAAGCAAAAATGTCTCTGTCTCCCTGCAGCATCTCCTGGCAGTATTCAATATCCCACTGTGCCCTGCGAGAATCCGGGGCACCAATATGCTGCAGGGAACTCACCATCTGGTGTCTTGGGGGAGACAGTGTCTCACAGTAGCTGCCTTCCCCCATCCTTCCTCTTTGGACATCTAGGCCGAGTTGAGCAGCCGGCCATCCGCCACAGCTCAAAGCACTTATTTCCAAAAACGATCAATCTTAAGTGAATAACAAATGTGATAATGAACAGCGTAAGTAAAGAATGACTGTTTTCTGAAACCCTTCATTATTTGACATTTAATGAATGAGTTTGAAGTACGTCTTTGTGGGATCCCTCCTCAGATTCCATGTCAGAGATGCAGACTGTCTGTAACAGGAACATCAATCCCATTTGTTTAACTTATCAAATAATTTCATACTAGACATGTGAAAATATAAATAAAAATTAAATACTGTGATGGGACCAGGGGTGTCAGCAGGCCCCAAAACCTGAACATGAACAAACAAAGATTCCTGGGTTCAAATAATTGGAAGATTTATCACAGTTCCACAAAGATACAAAAACACACAAACACAGGTTCTCTCTCTCTCTCTCCACTATAAGTCTCTTCTTCTCACCTTGACACTGCCCTCCTTCAGAAGAATGCTGCTCCACATCCTAGCAGCTCTAACTCACCTGGATAAGGAAGTGTGGTCCCTTTTAGTATGGAGCTGAGAGATTACCTGATGGAAGTACGTCCAGGTCACATGAAAGTCCCATAAATTGGGGAGCTCATCTCCTTACAGTTCTCTATTGCGTCCCCCATTATATTTCCGGACTACATCTTTCAGCATTCCCTGCTGGTTCCTGAATGGGCACTGTAATGGATGGCTGCTGCCATCTAGCGCTTGAGGAGAAAAAAATGTCCCCAGTAACCTCTTCCACTTCCGGTGGGCTGTCTGTCCATCTGTCCTGGGACATCTGTTTTGGGTCTGGCCCCTTTCTCTTGTGTGGCTGTGATGTTTGTCTGCGTTCCAGGAGCCTCCCATCCAGGTAAGGAACCATCCCCTCTTCTAGATGCATTGCCAGTCCAGCCCATGTGGTATCTACTATACTGCTCAAAAGAATTAAAGGAACACTTTTTAATCAGAGTATAGCATAAAGTCAATGAAACTTATGGGATATTAATCTGGTCAGTTAAGTAGCAGAGGGGGTTGTTAATCAGTTTCAGCTGCTGTGGTGTTAATGAAATTAACAACAGATGCACTAGAGGGGCAACAATGAGATGACCCCCAAAACAGGAATGGTTTAACAGGTGGAGGCCACTAACATTTTCCCTCCTGATCTTTTCTGACTGTTTCTTCACTAGTTTTGCATTTGGCTACAGTCAGTGTCACTACTGGTAGCATGAGGCGATACCTGGACCCTACAGAGGTTGCACAGGTAGTCCAACTTCTCCAGGATGGCACATCAATACCTGTCATTGCCAGAAGGTTTGCTGTGTCTCCCTGCACAGTCTCAAGGGTATGGATGAGATTCTAGGAGACAAGCAGTTACTCTAGGAGAGCTGGAGAGGGCCATAGAAGGTCCATAACCCATCAGCAGGACCAGTATCTGCTCCTTTGGGCAAGGAGGAACAGGATGAGCACTGCCAGAGCCCTACAAAATGACCTCCAGCAGGCCACTGGTGTGAATGTCTCTGACCAAACAACCAGAAAGACTTCATGAGGGTGACCCAAGGGCCCCATGTCCTCTAATGGGCCCTGAGCTCACTGGCCAGCAGCATGCAGCTCGATTGGCATTCGCCATAGAATACCAGAATTGGCAGATGCACCACTGGTGCCCTGTGCTTTTACAGATGAGAGCAGGTTCACCCTGAGCACGTGACAGAAGTGAAAGGGTCTGGAGAAGCCATGGAGAACATTATGCTGCCTGTAACATCATTCAGCATGAGCAGTTTGGTGGTGGGTTAATGATTGTCTGGGAAGGCATATCCATGGAGGGTCACACAGACCACTACAGGCTTGACAAAGGCACCTTGGCTGCCATTAGGTATCAGGATTAAATCCTTGGACCCATTGTCAGACTCTATGCTGGTGCAGTGGCTCCTGGTGCACAACAATTCCTGGCCTCATGTGGTGAGAGTATGCAGGCAGTTCCTGGAGGATGAAGGAATTGATACCATTGACTGTCCACCACACTTTCCTGACCTAAATCCAATAGAACACCTCTGGGACATTATGTTTTGGTCCATCCAATGCCACCAGGTTGCACCTCAGACTGTCCAGGAGCTCAGTGATGCCCTGGTCCAGATCTGGGAGGAGATCCCCCACAACACCATCTGTCATCTCATTAGAAGCATGCACCGATGTTGTCAGGCATGTATACAAGAACACAGGGGCCATACAAAGTGCTGCGTACAATTTTGAGTTGCTGCAATTAAATTTTGGCAAAATGGACTAGCTTGCCACATAATTTTTTCACTCTGATTGTTGGGGCGTCCTTGAATTCAGGGCTCTGTAGGTTGATCATTTTCATTTCCATCAAACGATGTGGCATCCTTTCATTCCTAACACATTACCCAGTCTATATCAGTATAGATATCCAGGAGGATTTCTTTTTCCCATTGAGATCTGATGTGTTTTCAAAGTGTTCCTTTAATTTTTTTGAGCAGTTTATATATATATATATATATATATGACAACGTGAAAAAAGTTTACTTGAGGTTTTTGGATTTGGAAAGGCACACACCTGTCTATATAAGGTCCCACAGTTGACAGTTCATGTCAGAGCACAAACCAAGCATGAGGTCAAAGGAATTGTCTGTAGACCTCCGAGACAGGATTTTCTCGAGGCACAAATCTGGGGAAGGATA
The DNA here is from genome assembly GCF_016835505.1 of Polypterus senegalus. Lineage (NCBI taxonomy): Eukaryota > Metazoa > Chordata > Cladistia > Polypteriformes > Polypteridae > Polypterus > Polypterus senegalus. Next base: position 119,388,596 of record NC_053162.1, read on the forward strand.
CAGAAAAATTTCTGCTGCTTTGAAGGTCCCAATGAGTACAGTGGCCTCCATCATCCGTAAGTGGAAGAAATTTGAAACCACCAGGACTCTTCCTAAAGCTGGCCGGCCATCTAAACTGACCGATCGGGGGAGAAGGGCCTTAGTCAGGGAGGTGACCAAGAACCCGATGGTCACTCTGTCAGCACTCCAGAGGTCCTCTGTGGATAGTGGAAAACCTTACAGAAGGACAACCATCTCTGCAGCAATCCACCAATCAGGCCTGTATGGTACAGTGGCCAGGCAGAAGCCACTTCTTAGTAAAAGGCACATGGCACCTCGCCTGGAGTTTGCCAAAAGGCACCTGAAGGACTCTCAGACCATGAGAAACAAATTTCTCTGGTCTGATGAGACAAAGATTGAACTCTTTGGTGTGAATGCCAGGCGTCACGTTTGGAGGAAACCAGGCAACGCTCATCACCAGGCCAATACCATCCTTACAGTGAAGCATAATGGTGGCAGCAACATGCTGTGGGGATGTTTTTCAGCGGCAGGAACTGGGAGACTAGTCAGGATAAAGGGAAAGATGACTGCATCAATGTACAGAGACATCCTGGATGAAAACCTGCTCCAGAGTGCTCTTGACCTCAGACTGGGGCGACGGTTCATCTTTCAGCAGGACAACGACACTAAGCACACAGCCAAGATATCAAAGGAGTGGCTTCAGGACAACTTTGTGAATGTCCTTGATTGGCCCAGCCAGAGCCCAGACTTTAAAACGATTGAACATCTCTGGAGAGATTTTTAAACTAGCTGTGCACCGACGCTTCCCATCCAACCTGATGGAGCTTGAGAGGTGCTGCAGAGAGGAATGGGCGAAACTGGCCAAGGATACGTGTGCCAAGCTTGTGGCATCATATTCAAAAAGACTTGAGGCTGTAATTGCTGCCAAAGGTGCATCAACAAAGTATTGAGCAAAGGCTGTGAATACTTATGTACATGTGATTTCTCAGTTTTTTTTATCTACATTTGCAAAAATCTCAAGTAAACTTTTTTCATGTTGTCATTATGGGGTGTTGTGTGTAGAATTCTGAGGAAAAAAATGAATTTAATCCATTTTGGAATAAGGCTGTAACATAACAAAATGTGGAAAAAGTGATGCGCTGTGAATACTTTCCGGATGCACTGTATATATATATATATATATATATATATATGTATTGCTCGAAAAATTAAAGGATCACTTTTTAATCAGAGTATAGCATCATGTCAATTAAACATTTGGGATATTGATCTGGTCAGTTAAGTTGCAGAAGGGGTTGTTAATGAGTTTCAGCTGCTTTGGTGTTAATGAAATTAACAACAGGTGCACTAGATTGGCAACAACGAGACAACCTCTAAAACAAGAATGGCTTAACAGGTGGAGGCCACTGAGATTTTCTCCTCATCATCCTTTCTAACTGTTTTTTCACTAGTTTTGCATTTGGCTATGGTCAGTGTTCCTACTGGTGGGATAAAGCGATACCTGGACCCAACTGAGCTAGTACAGGTAGTCCAACTTCTCCAAGATGGCATATCAATACATGACATTGCCAGAAAGTTTGCTGTGTCTGCCAGCACAGTCTCAAAGGCATGGAGGAGACTCCAGGAGACAGGCAGTTACTCTAGGAGAGCTGGACAGGGCCATTGAAGGTCCATAACCCTTCAGCAAGACCAGTATCTGCTCCTTTGGGTAAGGAGGAACAGGATGAACACTGCCAGAGCCCTAAAAATGACCTCCAGCAGGCCACTGGTGTGAATGTCTCTGACCAAACAATCAGAAACAGACTTTATGAGGGTGGCCTGAGGGCCCGACATCCTCTAGTGGGCCCTGTGCTCTCTGCTTGGCACCGTGACCCATTGACAGACCCTGTGCTGGTGCAGTGGTTCCTGGGTTCCAGCTCAGTTTCTACAACATTGTTTGCCAAGTTTCTATTATGTATGGCACTGTACTTGAATACCTCACTTCTTACTTGTAAAATCAAGTAAATATTTTTAGACTTACAAATATCTCATATTCCACTATAATTTCTTGGATTTTGTTTTTAGGTTTTGTTCTTTGGTAAAATATGTGCTTCCTTTAGACATTATTGATCACAAAATTCAAATTCACTTTCATATTTATGCATTTTCTTCTGCAATGCTTTCAATAGTGTGTTACGTTTGAACTGAAAGCCAGGCCTAGGTAAGGTAATCACAGTGGATTAAGAAAGTATTCAGACTCCTTCAATTTCTGCACACTTTATTGTGTTATGGAATTCATTTTAAATGGATAAATTTTCCAGCTTTGTCCATCAAAGTACAACCAAAAATCCAAAGCGAAAACATGTTTTCAAAAAGGTTTACAAATTTATTAAAAATCAAATAATGAAATCTCCCATTCATATAAAAATTTAGATCCTTAATTAAGTACTTTGTAGAAGCCCCTTCGGCAGCAATTGCAGCTTCAAGTCTTCTTGGGTAACAGCTTTGTCTATTTGTATTCTTCCTGACAGGTCCTGTTAAGCTCCATTACATAGCTAACTATCATTATCAGGTCCCTCCAAAGAATTTCTATGGGTTTTAAGTCTGGGCATGGACTGTGAGAGACTTGTCCCAAAGCCAATTCCATCATTGTGGTTCCTAAATTCTTTTGTTTCACAATTATTGAGACCACAGTGTTCCTGGGAACACACAAAGCTTTAGAAATGGTTTTATACAGATTGGTCTCGTCCGTTGCAAGAGATGGACGTCTGAAGCGGAGCTCCGCTAGCAGCGGTGTTATTTTTCATATTATCTTCTTATTATCCTGAGATATCCTATATTTATCCAACCTGAGGGCACTACTACAGTATATGCAAACATATATAAACATGACCAACAAGAAAGGAGTTCAGAAAGAAACAAAAACTAAAGCTATATCCAAGCTCAGATCAGCAAGTCCAAGTTCAAGCTCAAGATACGGCCTTTCAGAGACTGACCTGGATCAGATGGGCGAAAGCCCAGACTCCTCAGGACCATGGTCCGCTACATCGTCTCCAGCTGAGAGCGAAATGGGGAGAGAATGTACGAGTGTGAGTGACGCAGGTCACAATAGCTCACCAATTGGAGAAGATCATCTGAAACTGGAAAAGGCCTTGCAGTCCGCGCTTTCAACTACTCCATGCGAGCTGGGAACACCGGCTGCAATAGAGCTCACCGACTCACCTACGGTGCACGAAAGCAGAAATGATCTGTCTGAACTGAAGGTGATGATCGCTGAGCTCAAGCAAGAGATAAAGAATAGTGAGAAGGCAAATGAGAAGGCAAGGGGAAAGGCAAATGAGAAGCTGTGACAGGAGCGGCAGCAAGGTAATAAAGACTTGGAGAAATGCATATGTATTCGCTTTGAGGCAGTCTTTAAAGATATGCTGGGTAAAATTGAAGAGCACATTCAGAAAACCTCATCTAAACTGAGCACACTTGCTGATCAACTGGAGGATGTCAAGGAGACATTCACGACTCAGATTGAAACAGCCGAAAATCTAGCTGCCAGTGCTAAAGAAAAAGAAACAACTGCCAACTCCGAATGCAAAAAACTCGGAGACAGATTTGCTGCTTTGGAAGATGGAAACAGAAGGAATAATATTAGAATCCAAGGTCTACCTGAAAATCGAGGAAGCCCAAACCCAGTGAAATTGGCAGCTGAACTACTTTCTAAAATAATTGGAGAGGACTTTAAAGCAGATTTTGAGATAGCAGCGGCTTATCACATACGCGGATCAAATATCATTAGGCCTAGATCTTTCATTATTCGCTTTGAGAGATTATTATTTAAGCTAGAGGTGATGGCACACCTCAGACACAAGCAAGAGATTATATATGAAAATAACCACATTCGTATCTTCCCTGATTTTTCTCCAGCAACAGCTACTAAACGTGTAGCCTTCTACAACATTAAACAGCGGTTACAGCAAGCTAATATCAAATACAGCCTCTTGTATCCTGCCAAACTGAAAGTGGAATTGCACAGTCAATTCTATGTCTTCACCAGCAAGGAAGAAGCAAAAAAGGAATTAAGAAAGCTGATCCCGACACTATTCTGAAACACAATAGTGAGTCGTATCCTGTCATGACATAACAAGGATAAATAACCTACTGTCTGATCTATTTGTTAAGATAGATATAAGGTTTTTATAATTATATATCCTCTTTATTTACTCAGACGCTATCTGTTTATGTTTTAATTACAGTTATAGACGTTTGTATTTATTTTATAATTTTTTTGTTTTTCTCTACCTTAAAGAAGACTGTTTAACATCATACCCTTGGCTTATTGTTATTGTTATTATTGCATTAAGACTTACTATGCTTATTCGGCACTACTTTCTAACACCATCCCCTGAATTTATTATCCGGGTTTATTATCTTAATACATTAAGATTTCTTAAGATTATATATATTTTAAGTTCATAGTTTGTTAATGATTATATTTTAGGCATATAGTATTTAGACTAAATTGGCAATAGATATCTCTATTTTTTAATCCTAAAACGCTGCTGCATGGGGGCTTGTTTTGCTTTGGACGTGCTCTGTCTCTGGGTATGTCAGAGGACCGGGACTGCGTGAAGTGGGGTCAAGACTCACGTGGGAAGGCAAAATGGGAGGGTGGGGGGTTAAGGGGGGGAGAGAAAGAAAGCAGGCTATATCTATTTCCAATCTATCCTTTTAATCTTTATAATTATAACTACCAACGTAACAATAGGCTGCATGGCAATAACTCTTGGGGGAATAGAAAATTAAGGTTAGAGCTGTCTCACTTCCAGTTAAGACTATAAAATGACATCAAAAATGCTGAATCAATGTCTCCATGAGGGGACAGTCAACTTTGTGAGCTGGAATGTTAAAGGGCTGAATCACGAATTAAAGAGAAAGAAAGTACTCTCTCACAGTATTTTTACAGGAGACCCACTTACTAAGCAAGGATCAGTTCCAGCTGCCAAATGTAACATTCCAGCTACACATTTCTTTCACTCTCTTCAAACTAGGAACTTTGTTAAACAGAACCTGTCCGATTTTCCTCATCTTGCACCCTCGTCCATGCTGGAAAAAATACTGCTGAATTTCAAGGACTCAGACACCATCTCTACAATATATTAAATTATTTTACAATCCCTCCCTTTCAAAGATCCAAGAAGACACTGGGAAAAAGATCTCTCAATTAATATATCTGAAAAGGAGTGGAAAGTAGCAATGGAGAGAATTCACTCAAGCTCCATATGCACAAAGTATGCAATTATTCAAGTCAAAATTATATATCGAGCACATCTGTCTCGACTAAAACTCTCCAAAATGTTTCCAGGGCATGATCCAACCTGCGAACGTTGCAACCTAGTTCCAGCCTTACTGGGTCACATGTTCTGAGCCTGCACCAAAATAACATTATTCTGGACAAAAATTTTTAATTACCTTTCAGACAGCCTTGGACTCACAATCCCTCCTAACCCATTAACAGCTGTGTTTGAGGTTCTTCCAGAGGGGCTTAAAGTGGAGAAAGACAAACAAATTGTGATTGCATTCACTACTTTTTTGGCATGCAGACTTATTCTGATAAACTGGAAGAACCCAAACTCTCCTCTTTTAAGTCAGTGGGAAACCGATGTGTTATACTATTTGAAACTGGAAAAAATCAAATACTCAGTTAAAGGATCCGTACAGACTTTTTTCAAAACATGGCAGGATCTAATCAGTAATATTTTAAAATAAGCTCATAAAGCACAGAGAATTTATTAATTTAGGTATGTTTACAAGCCTTAAATTTCACGCCGTTTGGCTTGCTCTCTCTCTCAGAGCTGGGGATCGATCTGTTCTTAACTCAATTTTTCTTTTTGGAAAAACTTGATTGCTTTGTATGGATTGCAATAAAATTAATAAAAAGAAAAAAAAAATGTACATATAAGAAGTCCTGTTTAATGAATCAGATATTTGCCAAAGATTTTCAATCTGTTTAACTATTTTGGGACCTTTAGATAATGTTAAGCTATAGGAATGCTTAAAGATCATACCTTTTATCTGTATTCATATTGGTGTAATTGAAATACTCCCTTGACTGTAGTTATATAAATGAACCTAATTTATAAAAGATGCTGCACTGTTCAGATATGCTAGTCTGTTATGATGTATTAAACAAGAGCACGTGGCAACACCATCAGTCTGGTGTAATAAAGGACATCCATCTTGACTCACAACTATAATTTATTTACCGAATATTTACTCTCATAGACACATAATTTCATTTTGTGCACACATACACATGGCACTAGTTAAGGCTTAAGGCTTTTAATGCACAATTCATATTAGCATTACTCATACTAATGACATTGAACGCTTCCACCACTTTCAAAACCTACAGAATTAGTTATTTATGGTAATGTTTACACTGAAATGAGAAATAGTTGTCTGTAGTATGTTTGGCAAATGTGATAATAAATTTAGTATTGTGTCTTTGGTGGGTATTGACAATAAACATCTGGCCATTGAATAACATTTAATGTATGATTTGGTGATATCAAAGTATACTAGTGGTTAGATGACTCAGGAATGTACATGAGATGTAAAGAAAAATGTGTTTTAACAAAGTATTTATTCCCGTTCAGTTAATATACCATCAGAAATACAAACTCTTCATGAACATTGAATATAAATTATAAATCAGTATTAGCCTTTGTACAGTCAGTCTTTTCTTATAACAGCATCACAGATTCCACAATGCAATGAATGCAGTATAGTTCTACAGTATAAGCTGAACAATGAAGCAAAATTAAGACATACTCTGCAGTGTGCCTTGTTCAGAATATTTAGTATACTTCAAAACTTTTATCAAAAGATTTAGAACATAGTGTGAATGTTTATTTCACAAACTTGGATTACAGAGTCACAGAGTATTAAATGTTATTGATGCTGAACATTCACAAAAAAATGAAAAAGCAACACTTATTATTGTGCAATATATGTTTGGCATGATTTAGCAGCATAATTGCTATTTAATTACTGAAAAGTCAATAAAACAATGTAAACTTTAATAAAGGTGAACAATGAGGAAGGAGCACACAGCCACCCAAGTAGTACATGTATGTGGATGTTTTAGTATACAGCACTGAACATTTTCAGAAATTTACAAAAAGTCAAAAGTTTGACAGAAGTGTAATAACAGAATAGATGAAGAGTAGCCACTTTGTTTACACAATTATCATTTCTTACATTGGAATAAAGCACAGAAGGAAACTCTTAGTAATTGTAATTGTTATCTTCTAGCTAAAGGATCACCACACATGTACAACATACTCAGTGCAGTGAGAACACATATAAACACAACAGTAGCATTTTCTGCCAAATTTAGATCTGAAACCCTGTAAAACAAGTTTTTCTTTATATTATTTCTTGGTGTAACTTCTGAACTTATGCTCAATCTCATTTTGTTTTGTTGTTATATTCTGTCTAGGAATTTTAATAACCAACACTTTTATTTTTGGCATTCTTTTGACTTAAATCTATGTATTCTTCGGTTGTCCGATCCTAATTCAGTTCTGCACAAGTTCCTTATGTGCAAACTCTATTCAAACTGCTTGATTGACAAAGGTTTTACCGCAGAATAATTGGGTGTCTACACAATGTTCATCACCCAAATGTTACTCTCTAGGACATCATTGAATTCAGCATGAAAGTCTGGAATATTGTCATAACTGTCAGATAGCTGCGGGATCATCCCACATGTGCGTCCTATTGGCTGCCTTGTAAAAGAAGGCATAGGCACAAAGGCAACAGTGATGTTTTCTGACACAATCAAATCTGACCCTGTACAAAACCTCAAAAACTTACAAAGTTCTACTTCGTCTACTTCCCTGATATACCCTCTAATATGATGCTCAATCTCTTTCTGTTTTGGTGTCATAATCACTGGGAATTTCAACATCTTTGACACTTTTTTAGATGTTGGTTTACAATCAGTATACATTTTGTTCAACTGGTCATAGTTAAGTGCAATGTGATGCTGGATAATGTCCCTCCAGCTGTCTGTCACAAACATTGGCTTCTGTACAAGTTGTTTATGTGCACTCTCCCTGAGAACTGCTGGAAGAGTGTCAGGGGAAGCCCTTATTCTACAGTCATAATTATCTAGAACATCTAAAATGTCATCAAGCTCAACAGAGGAGAAATCCTTCAAAGCTTGTTTGAGGATTTCTTGCTCTTGGACACTTATAAACTGCAAAAAGTTTTCAATTAGTTCTCTGTAAACCTTTCCAAATAGAACCTCATCCAGAAAGGGAAGTGCAAGCTTGATTGGAATGTATTTGCAATCTTTGCATCCTCTCCAGAAAATGCGGGCAATAGCTTTCCAAGTGTCAGCCCTAAAATCATGTCTAATGAATAGTACTTTGAAAGTTGTTCCAATTGTCACTGAGGCAGTTTGCATAGCATATAGTTATTATTTTTGACTGTTTCATGTTTTCATTGGATTCAGCTTCATAAATTTCTGTGTCATTTAGGAGATTTTCAAGATCTGTACATGGGCCAGATATAATTTCAGTATCAGACACATTATTTGCAGAAGCATCAGCATGTATTTGGTAAACAATTTCATTTTCCTCCATCATCTGATAATGGATGTCATATAGATCTGTACTGAGTGTGTGATTTGGACTGACTTGGTTTTGATCAGAAACTATAAATACATCAGGCACATCCTGTGGGTCACAATCCTCAGTAGTAGTCTGCCTGGAATCAGTACAGTCCTCAAGATCACTAGTACTGGCTTCAATATCTGACTGATCCTTTGTTTTAGAAACGCAGCTTTTGTAGTTTAACGGTGTCATATATTAAACCAATTGTGATATGATGATCAAGTGAAGTTTGTTTGAAGTCCCAGATATCAAATATGAATTTGGATTCATGCCCTTTGCTTGAAACACTATCAGGGAACAAAACCCTTGCCTCTTTCAGGATTTCAGTGAATCCAGCACTGACTGGCATGGAAATCTTTAGTGTACCCCCGCCTTGTTTTGCTCTGATCTGCTTAGTTTCCCCCTTGTTATTGTGTATCCACCCCATCTCTATGGAGCGTGTTTTTCACCTTGGTCGGGAACGGGAGTGAGAATGTTAAGGTGTCCCTTCACTTTCATTGTTTTCCTTCCTTTACTTTATTTTGTCACAGAGTTTCTGAAGAAGGCCAAATTTTCATATTGTGGTGGTATTTTGATTTCTGCAGAAATTGAAAAGTGCAAGTTTGTCTCCATAGGAGGCAATGCAATTGGACAGTATTGAATCATCCATGAGCAAGACAACATCTCGGGTCAATCTATGAGACAAAATAAAATCATTAATGCTAAGTAATTCATAAGTATATTAAATACATAATAAAAACATATTTGTTAAAAACATAACTGCATTGTAAAATAATACTTCAAAAAAGGATATTTGTCAATCTTTTATATCAGGCTATGCACAATATATTGTAAATTTTAATATAAATATCAAGGCAATCTCCTGTAGGATCTAATTGAATCGCCCTGGCATATAATCAAGAAGCTGTTCTGTTTAGAAGCACCGTGGTGATGGGTTCAGACAATATTTTTAAAAAGACATTATGTTCTTTTTTTCTCTTTAAAGGAACATTAAATTGGTATGCAGGTACCAGTTTGCTTTGACTTCAGATTTAGCTTTACAAATAAAACTAAATGGCTCCAATCTGATCTCTATTATCACATACCTTTTGTTCCTCAATTAGAGTTAGGGCATCCTGGGAGACACTTTGTCCTCTAAGAAACTCTATTATAGACATTTTTCAGGTCTGGGAGATCAAACTTTACAGCTGCAGTAGACCTTTAGAATTTAAAGAGAACAAAAGTTTGAAATATGTGTATTTGGGTTTGGGGAGAAATGCAAAAACATCTGAAATTTTAACACAAGGTGGAAATGTGAACTCATAAACATGACTATAAAATGTACCAAAATGTGAAAAAATGTAAATATCTTACTTAAGAATTTGGAATGCCATATGAAAATGCTAAATGGCTTACGATGATAACTGGACTTGATTAAATTACTGGAATATCCAATTCAAGGACTCCTAACAGAACTAACGTTAACATTACTTACTGAAGAAAATGTATTTACTGCAAATACAATAGGGTTTTGCTATGTTGCGCTTAGTTTACATAGACTTCAGTTCTGTTTCTCAATTTGGGCTGCATTTTCTGAAAACGATTAAGCTTGACGATTCACAATCAATATGTGGCATGTACATGTAACCTATGAGATACTTCTTTGTACAGCGGCCACTTTACGAATAAACAAGTACTACTACAAAATGCATTATCGGTAGATTAAAAAGCAGTTGATCTGTGTAACATTATATGTTTTCATCATTAGGCCATTGGTGGGATGAAGATAGTTGTGAAAAGTATTACAAAGTAAACATGATATCATAACCTAATGCCAAAATGCAATAAACAAACAAAAAATCGGACATGTATTGTTTCTGAAATAAACACTACGGAAACAACAGATGCATGCCATTAAAAAAAATCAGCTTTTCCAATGACAAAAAAAAGAAAAGTGAGATGGTACAAGCAGGTTTGCATTCCATTTGTTTCCTACACAAAGTTTGCACGTTCTGACTGTGGACATGTGGGTTTCTTTCCATAGTCCAAACACATGTTGAATGACGTTGCTAAATTGACCACTAATGTGTGTGTGTGTGTGTGTGCGTGTTCATCTTGCGACAGGCTGGCACCCAGTCCAGGTCCTGTCTTGTGTCTGATGGTTGCTGATAAAGGCTCTAATTGCCTTGCAACCCTGTTTTAAAGAAGCGGACGTTAAAAGTGGATGGATGGACATGATACAATAAAGAGAATATGCATGTATATCACGTCATATTTACTCTTTTTCGGACACAAAGACCTCAGTGGACCAACCTATGTGTAAATTTGCAGGCAATATGATGTGACGGTTAAGGCTTAGGTGGTTAAGACTGAGGGTTCAAATCCCTCTAGAAACACTGTGTGACCCTAAGCAAGTCCTTGACCTGCCTTTGCTCCAATTGGAAAAACTAGAGAAATGTAACTAATTCTGTAATAAATGTTGTAAGTCGCCTTGGATAAAGGCATCAGCTAAATAAGTAAATGATGCAGTATAAAAAAAAAACTACATGACACTTGAAAAATCGCATTCTTTCTATTCTTTGCTTTCTACTACGTTTGTTGATCTGCTAGGCTCTTATTTTTTGCCAGCTGTCTCAGGATAGTTACAGGTTTCAATAGACACTGTAGAAGGAAATTTTTTTATATTAACAGATAATAGCAAATTAACATATAGAGCCATAAAAAGTAATTAAAAGCTTCTAAAATATTAAGATTAAGCATAAATTTGAATTTTAAGCAAATAAGATAGGTCTAGCAAATAGTTAACTAAAAAATCAGTTATATTGCATTATTTTTTAGGCTTACAGTAAAAAATTTCCAGAGTAAGAAAAGAACAGCAAATTGATACACCGAGACTAGCTTTGGACAGGGTAAGAGTTTGAGAAGACATGTGATTCAAGGCTAGGAAGTGGTAAAACAGAGTAGATGCCTCTGAAAGGTGCGTATCAAAAAGCAGCTGGGCTGATGGATCAGCAGAAAGGCTTTTGCTGTAAGCAGGATCACGCTGACCTAATGTATGAAGAGAAAATCTTAGTAAATTCAGGCATTAATAAAAATATTAGAAGAATATATTAGCAATTAACTTTAGTGTAGAAATTAAGACAAATCAAGCATGCCAAACAATGATTAAATGAAAGCACATACTATACTTCTTTTTTTAAAAGGTTAAGCTTCAGGTCACTATTATAAAAAGTTTGGAAGGCTTAAGAGAGTAAATGAAGAGAGGAAACCCATATATGGAATTGAAACCTTGGCCAGTTAGAGAAAATGGGAACAGCATAGAAAGATAACAAATTCCATAAGGGGGCCAGTGATAGGAAAAGTAAAAAGATAATAAGGGTTCCCATGGAAACTCAAGATTCGGCCGGACAGGAGTAAAAGGGAGTCAGAGAAGATGGGGAAGAGAGCTCATTCAAGCGAGGTCAGAAAAGATCGCAAATTACATAAGTAAAGCCCAAAGATGGTAAGAGGAAGCCATCCACCCAGTCTTAGACCAATCAAAATAAGCCAAACAGACACCAAGAGGAATAATGGACAGTAAAACCAGGTGCAGAATGAGCTAATTGAACGCGGCCAAAATGATAAGAAATTGTTATAAAAACTTCAATTGTTGTAATGATCAGTGCTTAATCTCATTCGGCCGAAATGAGTTGAGTCCGTGTGGTTGATTTATTGCAAAAAAGCCTTAAAACTCTGTCTGTCTATCTCGAGTCCTAATAGCCTTTATTTTTAGGTAAAAAGCCTTCTGATGATGAATTTTTCGCCACGACAACACGCAGATATACCTGCTGTCAACTAGTGGCCATACACCACTAATCTTGTTGTTTTGTCACACTGTTGAATTAGTTCAAAGCAGAATACCTTTACAGCAGGTGCAACAAATATCTAAGTGGCAGGGTTTATGAATGGGTAACAGATACAGCCCACTGGTGTAGCTTAGAATGTGCAAGTATTGGATTCATGAGGTGGTGGTCGGAGACAACAATACAGAATTCAATGGAAGTTCTTCTAGGCGTGCATTCTTTATTGTACTATTTTACTGTAACTAGCCAAACATACCAGCTCTCAGTTCGGGTCCTTCTGTTTTCCTTCTTCCCACCTTCCCACGCATTACACTTCTCCGTGAAAGTAAAAGTAGTTGTATGCATAAAACACACAGATTCTTTAAAACTTATAAGGAGGAGGAGGAGGTCGGGAGCGGCTATGGCACATAGCCGCACCCACCCAATGACGAACCACCTGAGGATCCCAGTTTAGGACCCGAGTGCACTCAGGCAACAGGTGACACCTCAGCGACACAGTAGCTTGAATGGAACAGAATAGAAGAACACAGAAAATATTTATTTTAAATGTTTAATCATTTGAGCAATCCATCCATCCATTTCCCAAACCCACTTATTCTGTGCAGGATCGCTGGAGCCAATGCCTGCAAGAATCGGGCAACAATACAGGAACAATCACTGGGATTGGGTGCTGACTTAACACGGGGTAAAGAGAGACACCAACACATGCTAGAGACAATTTAGCACTAGTTCACCTAACCTGCATATCTTTTGACATCGGAGCACCTTGGCAAAATCCAGGAGGAGAACATTCAAACTACGTTCATGGAACACCCGGGATCTCAACCCCTTAGGCTGGATTTATACTTCAAGCGACGCGACGCATGCTGCAGCGGATGCTTCTGCTACGCAAACGTTGAAGTGTTTATACTTGCGTGCATACTTTTATGTAAATCTGGAGGAATCCACCAGGTGGCAGTACAAGATATCATCACGGTGAGAACAGGTTCGGCTTCGCTGTGTTGTGAATTGCCTGGAACACCCATTAAATTCCGAGGACATCTTACCACAATATCTCTGAAAAGGATGTTTAATGATTAAATCCATCAATCCAGGGATGTGTCTATTTCAGCTAGCATTGGGCACGAGGCAGAAACAATCCCTGGACAAAGCATCAGGTCATCGCAAGATGACTACAAGTACTCACATACACTAGCGTAATTTTAGTGTAACCAAATCTGCATATCTTTGGAAGGAAACTGGAGCACACTGAGGAAACCCAGCAGGAAAACATGTAAACTCTAGGCAGGGAATATCAGTGATGTGACTGCCTGCGAAACAGCAGTGCTACTGCTCCGCCACCGTGTCACCCCCATGTGTGTAATTATTAACAGTATTCATTATTTAAACGAAATTACCAATTTATCTATAAAACGTAACATACATACTTTAATGCATTTCATAATGAAAGTGATATCAAGTACAAATCTAAGGATTCTAAATATTCAGAGAGTTGGAATATCATACATTTAATGTGCTCAGTGTGCCGATCTATTGCTGTTTGCTGCTGCTGTCAGAACCGAAGGAAGCCATAGAAAAAAAGACGGCACAGTAGAAGTATGTGAGACTTTTAAAATGTATTGTGTCATTACAATCGAGAATATGCAACGCTTGAATATAAAAGCACCACAAATGTATTTGTATGTTGGCATTTTGCTTCACCACATCGAACCATTCATCAAACATAGAAGCTCGCACACCGATCTCGTAGTATCCACGCAGTGGCTTTCTGTCACATGTAGATAGTAACCAGAGATTCTGATGTCACATTCCAACTTTTAGCACACTGCACCCCCCTAGTTTTTGCTGGTAGTGCAACTTGCACACGCGTCACATTAATTTCTAAGGACCTGCTCAGAAGAACGCGTCAAATGAACGCTGGGAACGCGTGGCAGCCATGATGCAGGCACGTACACGTTCTGAGCGTGAAGTATAAACAAGCCCTTACTGTGAGGCAGCAGCACTACCTCTGCGTGACTGTGCCTCACACGTTTAATTTTAGCAGCATAAAATATTTAAACAAAGTGAACAATTCATCAATAAAATGTAACACAAAAAATGCATGGATTTCAGCATTAAAATTACACAATCTCAAGTATTAATTTGGCAGTTTTCCAAATGCTCACAATGTTGCCATAAAATGCACATTCTGTATGGTGACGACTGCCTGTGAGTATAGGGTCTGTGCAAGAAGATGACCGTTTAAGAAGCATTAACTGTATTAATGCCTAGGTCGGGGAGAACTCAGATTATGAATGATTGAATGTGTTACTTTAGTTAGGATGGGGTTTGAGAAACAGCAGTAAACATATGATTTCAATATGGAATTAATGGTGAATTTAGCGATAGCATGCTTTCGGGATAAAGCAACTCAGAATATACACAATCCCCCTTTAAACCTGTTCAAAATGATATATGACATACACAAACTAACCTTTTCTCATTTAGTTTATTCCTAGACAGACTTGTTTGTGCTCTATTGGTAGTTTTCTTCACTTTTTGCAAGTCCCAATCGTACGTATGGAATTAAACTTGAGAGGGAAAAAACAAGGGTTTGATGTGGAAATGTCGAGAATAAAGTCAACATGACGACTTTAATCTCGACATTTAGTTTTTTTTTTCTTCACTGTGTACGTATTTTTTTTTCCACCGTGGCGCTATTACACTTCCGTAACACTCCACCCCACCAACAGCAAAGAAATTCAAGTATATAACAGAACAGTCAAACATGAAATGTAGTAAAAAAAAGTCCTGCAAGTGTCTAGGGTGAGATCGCAACTGAGTTAATCATGGAGATAGCTCCTGGGGCTTCATAACAGGATCAGCTTCATTTTGTGCTACAACAGGCTGGACAACACAGTAACCCAGCCATGCGTTCGGAATGGCCAAGGAACTTGCATTGCATTTGCAAACAGGATCAAATTCTACCATAGATGATGGTGGTGACATCTTTTGAAGATAGGTGGCATGCCACTGAGAACCATTAGCAAGGCTAAATGTTGCTGGGCCAAGCTGTTGGGTGACTTGTACTGGAGAGGACCACAAAAAGGCCATGTTGTTATTGCGATGATGTTTCTGAACTCTTACCCATTCCTTTTTTGATTGATCAAACCTTTGTTTCATCCTGTCTTGCTGTCTGGTGACAGAGTGCTTTATGTAAGGTATTGAAGGTATGGCACAGGGCATACTCTGACCGAAAAGGAGATGGTGTCTATCTAGAGGCAAGGTAGGCTCACAATCTAGTGTGAGGAATGCAGTCGGGACTTCATTCGTGGTATGTGGGAATGATCTATAGTGCAAGAGGGTGTTAAGCAGAACCCAAAGGCCATTTTTAGTTTCTGGTTGAAATGTCCCACTCCTCTTGACCTGCAGATGGTAATATGCAGTGAGAACATGCTGAATACTTTTTGATTCCAGAAATGAAGTAAATTGGTTACTGATGAACTGAGGCCGATTATCGTCATAGGTCGTAGGGAGTGTGATTCCAGAGTGAAAAGAGTGATTCCAGAATGCTAAATATAACACAGGATGTGACTGTAAAAGTTGTAGTAACCTCTGGCCATTTCAAGTATAAATCAAATACAACAAACAAATACCGCTGATGAGGGACATCATGGATTTCTCCAGAGATGCTCATCTGTATATGTTCCCAGGTTTAGGTGGGCAAGGCTGGTGACCCATCTTGCCACTTACCAAATAGGTCACACAATCTTTAACCAAAGTCTCAATATCCCTGTCTATGCCATTCCACCACACCAAGTCACGACATCTCTGTGTTAGGTTTGCTATAACTAAGTGGCCTTCATGTGCCATTGACAACAAATGTGCATGGAGCTCATTTGGCACAACAGTACAAAACCATTGTGCCACACAAGAACCACTCCACCAGGAGAATTCTTCTTTCACTCTAGCAAAGGGTAACAGATCCTCAGGTACTCTGCTAGGCCAACTATTTCTGATAAAATGACATTCCTGGGATAGTACTGGGTCATGTGCAGAGGCCTCCTTAAGTTTTTAGAAAGACATAGTGGTCCGAAGGGGCAAGTGCGGCATCTGGGCAAGAGTCAGGATGCTGGGCTGAAGCCAGAACTGAGTGAGCAAGAAGGTCTGCAATAACATTTTCACCCCCTAGAGTGAACTGGAGAGTACAGTGGTACTGAAGGTGGTCAGACAGTGCAACCTCAATGGGCAGTGTCCAGTGCCAGATGCTGAGAGTAAGGTAGTGAGAGCCTGATGGTCTGTTCTTAGTATGAAGTGTCATGTCCAGGGAAATACCAGTGCCTCACATTCACCCATTGAGTATTTCTGCTCAGTTTCAGTGAGCGCTTGAGAGGCAAAAGCTATGGGCTTCTCCACTTGAGCCTTGATTTTGTGACAGCACGGCCTCCACTGTTGTTGTAGATGCATCACAGGTGATAAACATGGGGCTAGAGATGTCAAAATGGACTAGAATCAGAGGGATGAGAAGGAAAGCTGTGATTTCAGGAGGTGAACAGCTTTGACACAAGCAGGAGACCACACTCAAGGCTCATCCTTGTGCAGGAGCCTGCACAATGGTACAGTAGTAGGGGGGAGCTCTGTTAGCAGCAGTGTTATTTTAACCCTTTTTTATATACTGTATCATTTCGAAATATCCTGTATTTATTCATCCCAAAGGAATTTAATAATACTACATGAAAGTACAAATAAGCGTGAGTAGCAAACAAAGGGCTCAGAAGGGAAAGGAAAAGCATAAATTAGCAAAAGCCCCATCAAAATCAAAACTGGACTCATGTTCATAGTATGGCCTCTCAGAGACTGACCTGGAACAGACAGGTGATGGTACAGACCTACCAGGACCTGACACGGCAGCATTGGCTCCAGCCAATAGTGGGAGCAAAACTGCGAGTGAGGCAGGCAAGGAGTGTTCGTCAACTCCAGGAGGATCACTGGAGCCTAGCATGGTCTTTTCATCCTTACTGTCAACTTCAGCTAATTTCCCCCTCGAGTCTGTGACGTCGATACTCATTCTCTGAGCTGAAGGTAATCATCACCATGCTCGGTGGGGAACATAAATGATATAAAGCAAGATGCAAAGAAAAATAATAGAGAAATAAAGAATGAACTAAAGGTCCTAAACAACAAAAATGAGAAACTGCAACAGGATAGGAAAGACCTGGAGCAATGTTTAAGTACCAAGTTTACTACCTTTACAGAAATGCTACAAAAAACTGATTAAAAAAATACAGGAAAATAAAAGTAAGTTAGAGAATAAAGTTAAAGTATTTGCTTCTGTGGAAGAATAATTTTAGGGTAGCATGGCTTTCATCTTAAAGAAATAGCATAAAAGCTTAATAAATGTTAGAAACCTGTTCAGGCACACCAGGAAACTAGATAATGGTCAAGTGAAGAAATAAATGTACACTGAAATATAAGAATTGGTTTAGGAAAAATACTGAGATGGTCAAGTAAATAATGTACCAGAAGAAAGGTTGATGTAATAATACAAAAAGTACTGAAGGATGGCTAAGAGATGACTAAGAAATCAGCAGAAGTCCTATAAACAAGAATGGACAATTGTTATGTGCACAGAAATTTCAAGGGTGGTGGCACAACTCAAAGATATAAAAAGAACCAGAATATAACAGACTTTTATTTTATATAAATCATTTGGGTGTAAACCAATGAACCAACCAGAGTAAAATGTATGCATTGATTGACACTGCATGTAAATTCAGTAATTTATAAAATGAACCTCTATTCTTTGTTTTCTCTGGCCAGTCTGACCAGACTGCTTTTGAAGAATGCTCCCTCTAAGACATTTTGCTGAGGAGTAATTAAAAGAGACAATGAACAGCTTTTATCCTGCCTGATAAGTGAATTGTCCTGCTAGACGATGTTTGTTTGTTTCTTTAATAAGATGTTAAATTTCTGCCACACTGCATTACTTGAAGATGTTATGCAAATGTTTACGACACGTATTGAAATAATTGAACAATCAGTTTCCGCCATGGAGAAGAAAGCAACAGCTGCAAAATCAGAATGCAAAGTGCTTGCGGACAAACTGGCAACACTGGAAGACAGATATAGAAGAAACCATGTCAGAATTGAAGGTCTTCCTGAAAAATGGGAAAGTCCAAACCCAGTGAAATTCACAGCTGAACAATTCTCTAAAATAACTGGAGAGGACTTTAAATCAGACATTGAGATCTCTGCAGCCTACCATATACGTGGATCAAATGCCTCCAAACTAACAACCCTAATTGTACATTTTGAGAAACTACAGGCCAAACAAAATCTCATGTCCCTTCTTAGACAGAAAGGCGATATTATTTTTGAAAATACCCGCATTCATATTTTCACAGATTTCTCACCTGCAACAGCTGCTTAATGCACCGCATTCTACAACATTAAACAGCGCCTACAAACTGAAAAGGTCAATGTTAGAGTGCATTGATAGGTTTCAACAAGAAATCGATACACGTTGCGACGGCATGGAATGTATATCAGATCGGTTTGCAGTCTTAGAGCCCAGCAATCTGATCAAAACTACGGAAACTGAACTTCCCAAGTTTGTACAAAGTTTGGCTGAAAATTACAATGAGCTTTCTGCAGAGGGTATCCTTACAGAAATTCCACGCCTAAGAAGATTTCTAAAAATCGCCAAAGTTCCAAAAGAAGAGTCTCTTGTTTGGACTTCCTTAAGATTCTTAGAGTTTGTGGTTGAATATGAATTTATAGACTCTGTTCCCAATCTCACTTTAACATTAAGATTTTTCTTAACTGTATGTGTTTCTGTTGCATCATGTGAGAGGAGTTTTTCGAAACTCAAACTAATTAAGAATTATCTCGGATCCACTATGAACCAAGCACGACTCTCTGGCTTAGCCATTATGTCAATTGAAAATAGCATAGCAGAAGGTATCGATTTTGATGACACAATGTCAAAATTCACAAATATCACTATGAAAAAATATTTCTTACATTGTACATTAAACTGGCTTATTAATAAAAAGGCATTTGACTTTTTTTTATTCATAAAAAATTGTTTACAGAATAATTAACATTATGCCCTCTTACCCAATACTTACTTAACCAATTGTATAAAAAAATTACTTTCTCAATAAATTTTATTTTATATATTGGTGGTCATGGGGGTGATAAGTTTAAACTCCGCACCGGGTGCCACCAGACCTTGCTACGCCACTGATCAGAGGACCAGGACTTCATTAAGTCAGAGAGCAATGCCATTTCTATTTTATCCCTTACACCCCAATAACCCCCATAACTATACACTCCATAGCTGTATCACTTGGCAATAATAATAATAATAATAATAATAATAATAATAATAATAATAATCCCTTCCTTCCACTTTATTCTATTCCAGAATAATTACTGATCAGTCTTGAAGACTCCCATAGCATCTCTACAAATAATAAAAATATTCTAAAGTCTCTTCCTTTCAAAGAACCCAGAGTACATTGGGGTAAGGATCTGTCACTCAATATTTCAGAAAAGGAGTGGAAGGTAGGCATGCACAGAATACACTCGAGCTCCATATGTGCAAAGCATTCAGTCTTTAAACTTAAAATCTTTTATCGAGTGCATGAAAAATGCAACAATATACATAGATGAAATTTGGCATGTGGTTGTTACACCAAAATTGTATATTTGTAATAACTTTTGGGCCAAATCCATAAACCGGAAGTGATACTTTACCTGAACACATATTAGTTTTTTTTTTTTATTCATGCAGCTGCAGAGTCAAATTTTATTTGATTTGTTGTTGATGGTTCTTTAATGTACATAATATAAAAATATAATTATTGTCTAGTGGTTTACTCCTCAAATATCCATCCCCATATCTGAGTATACAAGAAAATCTCCACTCCCAATTTTTGAAAATAAAACAACACTGATCGAGAGACTGACTAGGTCCAACGAAGTGATACAAACTTTGTAAAATTGCTAAGTTGGCAATATCTCTACTGTACTACATGTAGGTAGGCGAAGAGAGTCTGCCAAGTGATGAAAAACTAAACATACTAATGTGTTTTGTATTTATTCTATATTTATTAATTTATCTTTTTTATTTCATACTCACAGCTTAAAATAACTGATATTGTGAAAATAATCTAGTAGAAGAATTATATTTTAAAATATTTGTTCCCCTTTTTTCAATGTCTCTCTCTCTCTCTCTCTCTCTCTCTCAAAACAGATAGTTGAAATATCATATTATTTTTGTTCTTAACATCAGCCATATCATACATATTGCATACCAGGGATTTTTCCTACCTTGCATCCAAACCTGCTAGGGTAGGCTCCAGGTTTCCTGTGATCCTACTCTGGATAAACCGGTTTATATAATGTATATATTGTTCTTTGTCATTTTGTGCCCATCCACAAACACTTTTACCTGCTTTTACTCTGCTCATTAAGGGGTTACCATTCTTATACATTTGGCTATTCAAGTCTCACCACCCCTAACCTTCACACTACATGCTTGTTTTTCTTTGTTTCCCTCAAAATAGCTAGGTGGTGTCTGCACACTGATTCAAGCCTAAGAGTACATTACTTCCTAAGCCTCCATGATTTTCATGATCACACCTGTCAGAACACAGTAGTATGTTTTCTGGTTTTTGATATCTTTTCAGGTATCAGGTGGAAAAATTCTGTCTATAAATTCTATGTGGCTGAGATGGAATCTGGGATAAATATGGCTGGTAGAAAATAACAAAGCCCAGTATGGGAGATTTTTGAATATTGAAGACATTCATTATAAGACATTCGTGTAGACATTTTCATTACACGTTGGCCCATTCTGGGAAATAAAAGGAAAAGGTAAAGTTCCAACAGATTTGTTCAGCATAAACAACACAGAAACTATTTTAAAAATTACAAAATTGTATAAAATTGTTCATTTTCAGTATCTGGTTTTGATTATGATTGCTTTTATCAGACATGAATAAAATCAGATAGTAAACCTTGTAGTGTAGTAAGCTTCCACTAACATTAAACTCATATCCAAATACGTTAAGTGTACAGTTCTGTCTGATTGTGACACAAAACTAAACTCCATAGGAGCTCAATGCTATAATTGCTAAAACTAAAAGTGAGACTAATAGATATAAAAATAAAATAGAAATGTTTTGTAAAATAAAAACTAAATTAAAACTAAAAATACACAATGCAGGAAATCTAAAACTAAATTGAATTTCCAAGTAAGGTGAGAAAAAATATACAAATAAAAACTAATATAAAAAGGCAAAACTATAATAACCTTAGTGGACACCCTGTCTCGGAAGGCAAGCGCGATGTGTCAGAGTGGCTGTATAACTAGGGTGACATTGGGGTTGAGTAAATGCTTGTGAGTGAAGGCAGTGAAGCAACCCAAACCTGTAAAGATGGTGCCAATGTGTGCGCGCGCCATGTCATCTACCGCTTTCTAATTTATGATGTTATTTTTGTGTGTCATGCAAAATATTAATTCATCCCAAACACTTCTGGAGCTTTGTTTGCCTGCTGTACAATCTGAGCAGTACAACAGAGGACGAGATTCTCCTCCCCCGCTCTTATCTGGAATACCGGCTTTCCTCTAGTGATGGGAAGTTCGGATCATTTTACCGACTCGGACCTTTGAGTCTCGTTCAGCAAAATGAACAAATCTTTTTTCAAGTCATTTCGTTCATTTTAGCAAAATATAATTAAAATGTTACCTGTTACCTCCCTAACACATCTACTGCTTACACAAATGTTGATCACAATAATTAATCTATAATTTATTTGTAACAGGATTATTTATTTATAAAATAACACACCACAGATCCTCAAGAAAGAGTAACAAAATCATAGTGACAGAAATTGACAGACCTTTTTTATCTATAAGAAAATGCGTTTTAGATATTTTTGATAAGTTTATGATAATTTCTAAATATGATCCAACATACAACAAATGGAATTTTACGTTAGTATTTGACTAAGGTACTGAGCCGGTAAGTGGTCACGTGACAAAAGACCAAATGACTCGAAAGACTCGAGGAATGAACTAATCAATTCTCTTTCCGGTTCAGACTGCATAGGTTAAGCTTTTGGGGCTGTCACGTGATGAATGAACGACTCAAACCCGAAGACTCGAGAGATGAACTAATCAATTCTGTTTCCGGCTCAGACTGAGTTGGTGAAGCTTATTCCAATACAGAATCTATAGGAAGTTGCGTAAATGCGCATGCGCAACTGAACGAATCACTCCCACGAGACGACTTGTTCTTCATTCAAAATGAACGAATCGTTCAAGAACGACCGATTACTACTTTCCTCTACCGTGCTCCAGGTCCATCTCTCTGGAGGAAGCGTCATAGACGCCGAGGTAAACGTGGTGGGCGGTTGGTGAAGCTAAAGGCCTGTTTGCCTCAATCTCCTTTCCTGGCTCAACATAGATTCGGTCCTCACCTTTTTGTTTCATGGCACTCCCGAGACCCTGCGGACTCTTGGCTGGTGCCTGTTTTTGGCTCAGATCAGGCAATTCCACTGCTGGCGAGGAGCGAATCCCCAGAACTTGAGGCCTCTGTCGCGTGCTCCCCTCGCTATTGCAGTTTTGGACTTGGCTCTCATCAGGATGGGTGTAGTGAACATCAGTTCTTTAATGAACAAAACCTTTATCTTAAAGGATTTATTAATCTCTCATGGATTGGATTTCCTCTGTATAACTGAAACCTGAATGTCTTCCGGTGAATCCAGCGCCTTCTCTGAATTGTTGCCGTGTGACTGCGCGTATTTTAACTCCCTTGGGTCGTGGTGGAGGTTTAGCATCAGTCTTCAAATCCAACATGGACTGTGAACAGTGGTTTCCAGCTGTCTCTTTCTCCAGCTTTGAACTTTTTTGAGTTGGTTGGTTCTCCTGTGCTGTGGTCTACCGCCCTGCTAAGTATAATAGGGATTTTATAAGTGACTTTTCTGATTTCTTGGCTGAATTTATACCAAAATATGAAAATTGTTGGGTATTATATTTTCATTTTTGTTGTGCAGAGAAGCATTTGGTGAAGGACTTTTTAGATTTAATGGACTCTTTTAATCCAGTTCAGTCTTTAAATGGTCCCATTCAGGAATCTGGGCATACATTGAACCTTGTCTTATCTCGTTGCTTATCTGTTCTTAATTTGGAAATTGATGATGCAGTGTTTTCAGACCATATGCGTGTCTTATTTGATTTTGTTCCTCTCTGTCCATCTGCTAAACTGTGCACTCCCGTGCTCTCAGATCTTCCACTATTCAGTTCTCTGCTGTTTTTAATTATGAAGTAACCTCATAGCCCTCGGTGTCTCCTAATATTGAGAAGCTAACACTTCAATTTAATTCTGTTTGCCAAACTGTTCTGGACTCTGTGGCTCCATTAAAAAGCAGGCAACCAAAGCCCAGCTCAAAGCCATGGTCAAATGCTAAAACCCGTGCCTTTGGACAGGAGTGCAGGAGAGCTGAAAGGTGGTGGAAAAAGGACAGGTTGCAGGTTTCTTTTGAAATCTTGAGAGAAAGTTATTGTTATTATCAGAAAGTTTTGAAAGCAGCTAGATCAAATTTTTTTTCTGATGTCATTGTCTCTAACTCTTGCAACCATGTGTACTTTTTAACACACTGAGTTCTGTTCTTAATGTTCATGAACCTGTCTATCTGGAAGCTTCTAGGGAAACGTGATAAATTTCTTCACTTTTTTTTGAAGAAGGTTGTAAGCACTAGGGCCCTCATTTCACCACCTTCTCACAATCCATCCATTTTAATACCCTGTTGGACTGTGTTTGACCATTTTGAGGCTCCCCACTTGATGTTGTCCCTCCTCGACTTTTCTAAGGTCTTTTCTATCTTGGGTCCTTCTATTCTTACTATTTTTAGTAGTAGTTTAACCTCTAGTGTGGTGCCTAAAAATTTTTAAACATGCTGTTGTGCAAACCCTGCTGAAAAAAACTGGTCTAGACCACTCTGTTATGTCAAACTTTAGGTCTATTTCCAAGCTACCTTTTTTGTCCGAACTCTTGGAAAAGTTGTTTATACCCAACTTCTTAGATGAACATACAATTCTGGAAGTGTTCCAGTCTGAGATTAAAACTCACAACAGCACTGAGTCCACTCTGTTAAGTGTTTTTAATGATATTCTTTTAGCAGTGGACTCTGGTGGCTGTGTACTACTCGTGCTTCTGGATTTAACAGCTGCCTTTGACACTATATACAATGATATCCTTATCTCCAGGCTGGAGCAGTGGGTGGGCATCACAGGTTCAGTTCTCCAATGGTTTAGGTCTTATCTCTCGGATAGAAGCTTTTGTGCCAGCATCAATGATTTTACCTCCATCTCTGCTGTCCTACCCTGGGGGGTACCACAAATTTCTATCCTGGGACCTCTTCTGTTCTCCTTGTACCGGTTGCCTCATAGCGTTATTTTCCGGAAACATGGTGCTTCCTTTCATCTTTATGCGGACGACTGTCAGGTTTATTTCTGTATGAAGTGCCCTGGTCCATGCTCTGTCCAGCCCACCCTTGATTGCCTTATTGAGATCAGGAGTTGGATGATGTTTTGTCTTGGTAGAGAAATATATTACTCTACTTTCCCCTTTTGTATTATTAATATGTAGCCTTTGTCAGAATGCCTCAAATCTCACAGACTTACCACTGTTTATAAGGTATTGTACCATATAACTTCTCCCCACCTTCCCTTCTACATCTATAACCTCAGGCAATTAGGTGAAGAAAATACAAGCAGGAGTTAAGTAACAATTTAAACAATGTATTATTGGTAATATTCATAAATAATAACAATATGCAAAATACATTTGAATATTGGCAACCATACAACCTGATAAATGGTGATGTGTAATTTCAGGCGACACACAGACTTGTTAGTTACTTAAAATGTCTCAAGTTAAGGCATCATTTGTGGTCAGCTTTCTTCAGAACAGGTCGCATGCCTGTCTCAATATGGCTGCCGAGCTGTGCTCTTCATTATGTTGTCCTTTTCAGTTCATGCATCAGTTTGGTAAGAGAGAGAGTGAGGGAGTATGAAAATGTATAGTTTTTTTTGTCCAACCCCCAGAGCCAATAGGATGTCATGGTACTTAAAGGCTTCTGATACAAGCCAGTTCCAAA
The DNA here is from genome assembly GCF_016835505.1 of Polypterus senegalus. Classification (NCBI taxonomy): domain Eukaryota; kingdom Metazoa; phylum Chordata; class Cladistia; order Polypteriformes; family Polypteridae; genus Polypterus; species Polypterus senegalus. The sequence goes on from NC_053162.1 coordinate 119,414,223, forward strand.
CAGCCATACTTCAGACCAATGGGGAGATAGAACATCTTCACACCTGCCACTCCCCAAAACCATTTGTTGAGCTAAAGTTTGCTAGTTAGGCAGCCTATGGGGGTTGACTGAGAGACTTCAGAGAAACATTAGCCAAACTTGTTTAAGGCATTTCCCCCCAACTATGTCGTAAAATTCAAAGAGGCCCATTCCTAAAAGGCAGGGGTAAACATGAATGTGTCTCACTAATGTACCACTAATATTACATTGCTTTGCCAAAATTACAAATAAAGACATACAAAATATTTATCAACCTGTATGTAAAAATCTCGCATCACAACAAATGGCATTAAATTTTTTAAATTTTAATGAGAACAAGACTGAAGTTATGTTGTTTAGACCCATTGGCACTAGCGGGACCCCCTGCATCGACCTTTCCACTGTGGCTCAATATGAGAAATCCTTGATCATAAATTTAGGTGTGAATATGGTACCTACTTTAAAACTTGATAGCCATGTGAACACAGTGGTAAAATCCTGCTTTTTGCAGTTGAGGTGGCTGTCAAAAATCAAGCCTGTTTTGTCTAAATTCAACCTTAAAACAGTGATACATGTTTTATAACCTCTCGTCTAGATTACTATAATGTGCTTCTTTTTGGAATTAGCCAGGCCTGCACTGTTTGCCCATAGCTGGTGCAAAATGCCGCTGCTCGATTTTTAACTGGTACAACTAAGCAAGAGCACATTACCCCAATTTTGGCTTCCCTTCAATGGCTTCCAGTTCATTTTCAAATCCATTTTACAATTCTCATACTTGATTTTAAGTCCTTTAATGGTTGTGCCCCATTTTATTTGCCGGAACTACTGCACCTATATGTACTGTCTCGCTCTCTCAGGTCAGCAGACCAGCTTAGACACTGCGGCTGTGTGCTCTCCGACTCAGAGTTTGGTTTTTCCACCCTGGCTGGATAAATACACGTATAGCCAGCAGGATATTTTATCTATCGGCTTATGGAGCGAGAGTTGCTCGACATCCTAGTTTCTCTGCGTTCACAACATTCCGGATGACATCGCACGGACACTGGTTTCTCCATGGATTGCAATCCCAGCTTTAAAAAGCCGGCGGTGGCGCAAAGAACGTAAACAAAAAAGGGGGAGCCAAGGCGGCATGCTAGCGAGGCTACAGAAGCAGCCAAATAAACCACCTTTTCCAAGCATTTTTTCCTCAAATGTGAGGTCTCTGGCAAACAAACTGGACGAGTGGAAGCTGCGGATTGCATCGGAAAAGATCATCAGGGACTGCTGCATCCTGCTGATGACGGAGACATGGCTGAATCCACTCATACCGGACATGGCTATCGAGATAGCAGGCTGCACAGCACACCGGCTAGACAGGACAGAGAGCACCAGTAAGAAAAGAGGAGGGGGGCTGTGCATTTATGTGAACAATAGCTGGTGCATGAATTCCACCATAGTCACCAGACACTGCTTTCCAGACGTGGAGTTTATGACAATTAAATGCAGACCCATATACGTCCCCCAAAAATTCAACGCCATACTGCTAACTGCTGTGTTCATAGCACCAGATGCTAATGCTAGCTCAGCTCTGGGGCTTTTGCATGACACCATCAGCACTAAATACAGCAAGTATCCTGAGGCTGTTCACATCATTTCTGGGGACTTTAATCAAGCAGATCTGAAAGCAGTTCTCCCCAAATTACATCAACACATAAAGTGAGCATCCAGGGGAGTAAAAACACTGGACAAGTTGTACACAAACATCAGACAGGCCTATAGGGCTAAACCCCTAGCACACCTTGGCCAGTCTGATCATACGTCTCTGCTTCTGATCCCTGCATATACCCCCCTCAGGAAACAAACTCCCACTATGACCAGGACTGTTACCATATAGCCTGAGGAGGCCTCCCAACAGTTGCAGTACTGCTTCCAGAGAACCGACTGGGAGGTTTTCGATCACCAAGACTTGGAGAACCACACTAAGGCAGTCCTGGATTACATCAGGTTCTGCACGGACAACGTCACCAGGGAAAGACGCATAAGGATTTAACCCAACAGGAAGCCCTGGATGACGAGGGAGGTCCAGAGTCTGCTGAAAGCCAGGAATACTGCTTTCAGGTATGGGGATGGGGTATTTTACAGTGTAGCCAGAGCAAACCTGAAGAGAGGCATCTAAGAGGTCAAGGCATTGTACAGAAGGAGGATAAAGGATCATCTGAGGAGCAACAACACCAGGCAGGTGTGGCAGGGTGTCAAGCACATCACTAGCTACAAATCCAGCAACTCCTCGGCCGCTGAGGGAGACCCTTCTTTAGCAGAGGAGCTGCCCATCTTTGCCCACTTCGTGGCGATACCAACAGCAGCTCCAACACAACCGCCTGTTCACAGCAGCATCATACTCACGGTGGAAGAGTATGAGGTGAGGCGGGTGATGAGGAAGGTTAACTCGAGGAAGCCTGCAGGACCTGATGGTGTGGCTGGATGGGTGCTGAAAGACTGTGTGGATCAACTGGTCGGAATCTTCAAAAGGATTTTCAACCAGTCCCTGTCCTAGGCCACTGCCCCATTCTGCATCAAGTCCTCCATCATTGTTCCGTTGCCAAAAAAATTCATCACGAACAGTCTGAATGATTTCCACTCAGTAGCACTCACATCTGTCATCATGAAGTGCTTTGAGAAAATGGTGCGGAGTCATATCATCACCTGCCTGCCAGCAGACCTGGACCCATTTCAATTTGCTTACAAAGTAAAGAGATCCACGGAGGAAGCTGTGGCCACAGCCCTTTATGCTGCCCTGACCCACCAAGAGCAGCAGGGGAGTTACGCCAGACTGCTCTTTGTGGACTTCAGCTCGGCATTTAACACCATCCTCCTACAACGACTGGTGTCCAAACTGGCAGATCTGGGACTTTCATCACTCACCTGTAGTTGGATACTGGACTTCCTGTCCGGTCTCTCCCAGAGGGTCAGACTGGATCCCCACACCTCCACTGCTCTCAGCCTCAACACTGGGACGTCACAGGGTTGTGTGCTCAGCCCGCTCCTCTACACCCTCTACACATATGACTGTGTCCCCACTCACCATAGCAACAAGATCATAAAGTTCGTGGATGACACGACGGTGGTCGGACTCATCTCGGGCAAGGAGGGTGAGCTGGCATGCAGGTACGAGGTGAAGCGGCTGTCAGAGTGGTGCAGAGTCAATAACCTGTTCCTCAATACCACAAAAATGAAGGAGCTTGTTATTGGTTTTTGAAGGACAAAGAATTATGCCAAACAAATATTTTAGGTCTTCAAGGGCAATTCCATTAGCTTAGGAAAGCAAACCTTACAATATTTTCTTAAAACACTTTTGATAGGGCTCCCATATCCCTAAATATAGAAATAATTTTTATCATTGGTTAATAAAATTGGATTACAAGTTAGTTAATGACCTGTAGTGTGACCTGTAGGGGGTGCAACTGAGCCCCTACCCCCAACCACAGTGGAACTACCAGAAGTCCCAGGTTCAAAAGATTCTTTTATTTTAACAAATAACTTGACACAGGTTGTTCATAAAGGCAACCACTTGAATAGTTCCTTCTACTTTCTCTTCCTTTCCTATCTTTCCTTCTTTTATTCTTCCACTCCTACCAGGTAAGTGTTGTACAGCTCCTCTCTCAACTCCAACTTGCCAGGATATGGCTGAGCAGCTTCTTTAATTCCAGACCCAGGAGTACTCACAGGTCAGGTAGATATTCCTTACAATTGGGAAGGTATGTCCCTGCAACAACCAAGGAACCCACCAGGACTGTCTAACGAGACTGCAATTACCAGCCTGCCCTGCGGTTATCCATGCAGGCACTATAGCCCAGTGAGACTTCCACTTATTATATCAGAAGAGCAAATAGTCAATGTGATTGGACTCCCCTTGTCCTTCCATTAAACCGACTTCCCAGTTTTATCTGTCAAAGGCCAGAGATAAAAGAATATTACACTTGGAATGAAATCTCTTGAAGATATGTGATTCAACTGTTACTCTAATTTATATTATTAGTATACTGTAGATAGATATGGCAGAGTCAGTAAATAGCTAAAGGGCACAAAAATTAGAAATCCTTGCATCACTTGATAGTTCTGGCTCGTTTCTTAAAACACAGAGTAGGATATCAGTGTATATAAGATGCTGGGAGAGGGGAAAAGATTTGGTATATAAGGGTAATTTTGTGCTTTCTCTGGGTATCATTGAAATTGATCCATCAAAGAAGAGAAGATATTTCCTTGTTTGGAACACTTCCATGAAATAAGAATATTACAGATGACTTAATATGTGTCAGAAATGTATTCTATTAAGAATTTTTATTAAGAATTTTGCATTATGTTTGATTGTCTTTTTCCCCTAAGATAAAATGTTTATTGTGCTCCACAGAACTGGGTTACAGTACAATAATAACACATCATCCGTGATAAGGTATTACCGTTTTTTGCATGAGAATAAGTAGGAAAGTGGAGGTGCAACATGTCATATTGAGGAAAAACATAATAATAATGCTTACTGTATTATCATTACTATCCATCCATCCATTTTCCAACCCGCTGAATCCGAATACAGGGTCACGGGGGTCTGCTGGAGCCAATCCGAGCCAACACAGGGCACAAGGCAGGAACCAATCCTGGACAGGGTGCCAACCTATCATTACTATGGTATGTTATATTTTGTAGTCCAAAGTAGCATTGCACAGCTGGAGGACCCACTGCACTTTTGGAGGGTGGGCGGATTGTGTGCACAAAATGATTTACCAACAGCTTTACAGGCTGGCAATGAGTGTTTTTGGACCCCACCCTCATCTGTGCTCTAAGAACAGGTATTCTCAAGGAAGAGGAAATATTTTTTTAAAAGTCTCAGTCCTAATACAGTTGAAGACCATTGTTGTTTCTAATAAAAAATGAATAAAGTCTTCCTTAAACATTATTTGTTTTTCTGTTTCTCATGATGCTCTTTGGGCTACACAAACAAATATACTGAGTTCTGCTTAGTTGATACATTTCCACATTTCATTGTAAGCACAGATATATTAACCCTCCAGTAAAAAAAAATTAAAATAAAAAAAAGGCAGGAACCAATCCCGGGCAGGGCGCCAACCCACCGCAGGACACACACACACACACACACACTCGGGACAATTTAGAATCGCCAATCCACCTAACCTGCATGTCTTTGGACTGTGGGAGGAAACCGGAGTACCCAGAGGAAATCCATGCAGACAGGGGGAGAACATGCATACTCCACGCAGGGAGGACCCGGGTCTCCTAACTGCCAGGCAGAAGCGCTACCACTGTGCCACCGTGCTGCCCCGATAACTGAATCTTCCACACTCATATCCAGCTTCATGAGCCAGAAGCGTCACTGGCCCAGGCTAATGGGCCTTTTCAGATGAAGAAGCATTGGTGGAGCCCTAGAAGTAGAAGTCTCTTAGATGTCTTCCCCTTTGTACTTCTGCAGCAAAAGCCATTTCAGATCCTGAATCTCAGCCTCAAGACTCGCTAGCAACTCCTCAGAAGTGTCAAGCAAGTCTGTTTTTGGTCGTTGCAGAACTCAGTGCTTTACTAAGTCAGGCTGTAGTCTGTTTTTTCTTCTTGCTTCTGACATTAATGTGGTGCTGCCACCAAATGCCAGAATAATTACTTTACTCTTTACATGGCTCTTGTAGGTGGCTTAGTATCCTTAAAATGACTGCTCACCATTGTCACACTAGACAGAATTCTGTTTGTGACATTGCGGGCTACTGGTGATGGAATGGCAGCTCATACTATTGGTGACTGAGCCCTGGCTGATGCAACCCATCAATGCCATTACAATTTGTTTATCAATAAAGACCAAACTTACAAAAATGTTCATTTATTTATAATTTTGAAAATTAATTAAAAGGCCTGGTTGGATTACAGTATTTTTGCCTATAGTTTGTATGAAACATCAAGAAATTAACCCTTTCTCAAACCACTTTGCCAGAATGGTTTAGTGCTTCATGAAACCTGATGCAACAAAATATCAGAAAATCAATCAGTCCAAACAGTAAAAAAGATACTCACAAACTCCAACAACAACTCCTTTTCTAATGCTGAGAAACTTGTCCATGCTTTTATCACATCCCGCATAGATTATTGTAACTCGCTGTTGGCAGGTGCCCCTTCTAATCTTATATCTCAGCTCCTGCTTATTCAAAACTCAGCTGCAAGAGTCCTTACTCGAACCAGCAGCAGCGAGCACATCACACCAATCCTGCTCCGTCTTCACTGGCTCCCTGTGTCTTACAGAATTGAATATAAAATCCTACTAATAACCTACAAAGCCTTAAATAACCTCGCGCCAAACTACATCAGTGACCTTCTCCATCACTATGTGCCTGCCCGCTCACTAAGGTCCTCTGATTCTGGCAATCTTGTTTTGCCCCACACTAATCTTCACTCCATGGGTGACAGGGCCTTCAGCTGTATAGCGCCCAGACTCTGGAATGACCTACCGAAATTAATCAGGTCAGCTGACTCCATGAATTCTTTTAAAAAACAACTTAAAACTCATCTGTTCAGGAAGGCTTTTAGCTCTACTTGACTTCATTCCCTTCTCTCAGTTTACCTCTCTGTCAAGATGTTCATGTAACCTGTATGTGTGTGTGCTAGACAATCAATTATGTTGTCTGTTAGACTTTCTCTGAATTTATTGTCTTAATCTTCTTTATTTATTTATTTGCTTTTTACTATGCTATATACTGTACACCCTGCCGTTCTTTCTTATATTCTGTAAGTGCATTGAGCATGGGAAAGGTGCTATATAAATAAAATGTATTCTTATTATTATTATTATTATTAACAAATGAGTGATTCCCACTCGTAAGCCTTCTCAACTTACTTTGTATAGCCAGAGGCAGGGCCTAGGAGTGGTGATATCAGGATGGCTCCACCGTTTGTGGCTCGACCCACAAAGAACATTTACCTACATTTAAAGAGACAGAACACTACTATCACATGATATATTAAATGAATGAAAATAAAGACATGTGAAATAATTAAAAAAACACCAAAACATTCAATACACATAACTTTAACCAAATGAATAATATTACATTAAAGACATAATGCGATATCTTAACTATAAGCTAACAAGATAATTCTGATAGCTGAATGCTCTTATGTTTATTTTTCAGATAGCAGTCCATTTTTAAAAAATGAAATCCAGTACAGTAACACAGTATATGTTAATCTTTTACTTACAAAATAGAAATGTATCTTATTGTAATATGAGCAATCACAAATTTCTTAATAGTAATAAAGAGAATTATCTTTTGAATGGCTAATTAAACACTAAATATTCATTATATCTGTTTTACCCTTTTCCATTGATAACAATGGGTGAAGAAAAATGTGACTTCGAGAAGCAGGGTGGGACATCCTCACCCCCAGAAGGTGATCTTCCTTTGCTTATATTTGTTTCTCATTTTGCTTTAAAAATCTTTCTTTATACTCGTCATCTATTTAAAAGCATTTCAGTTCAACTTGCAATTTAGCGTCATAGTTTTATAAAGCTGTTTTATCTTGGTAGAGTAATATATATTGCTCTACTGTCCCCTATTGTATTATTAATATGTAGCCTTAGAATACCTAATCTCACAGACTTACCACTGTATATAACTTATCCCCACCTTCCCTTCTATATCTATAACCTCAGGCAATTAGATGTAGTAAAAAGACAAGCAGGAGTTAAGTTACACATAAAATAATGTATTACTGATAATATTCATAAATAATAACAAAATGCAAAGTACATTTGAATATTGGCAACCATACAACCTGATAAAATGGTGACGTGTAATTCAGGTGGCACACAGACTTGCAGTTACTTAAAATGTCTCTAGTTAAGGCATCGTTGGTGCTCAGCTTTCAGCCACATGTCTGTTCAATATGGCTGCTGAGCTGTGCTCTTCAATGTGTTGTCTTCATCATCATATGTGGGTCAGTCAGAGAGAGAATGTGGTTGAGCAAGTACATTTATAGATGTTCTCTCCAATTCCTAGAACCAATAGGACATCATGGTACTTAAAGGCCTCTGAGACAAGCCAATTCCAAACAGCCATACTCAGACCAATGGGAGAAATAGTACATTTAACACCTCAACCCCCCCCAAGACCATATGTTAAGCTAACCTGGCTTTGTGTGGGAGATCAAACTGGTTTAAGACACATCCCCCCAAATCCTGTCATAAAATTACAAAGAGACAGTCGTAAAAAGGGGGATGGGGGAAGGCAAACATGAATACCTCTCACCACTTGGTTTGCCTAAATTATAAATAAAGACATACAAAACATTTATCAAGTTATATGCAAAATCCTACATCACAACACTCCACCCGATGAATGTTTTGTACAGTGTCTTTATACACAATGTCTTTAAATTGTTTCAAGAGTCTGATGCATAACTTGTGCATTGATTTGCAGTATTTGCTCTCCCAGTGTTAAAAGTTGTCCGTGACCATTTGTCCATTACATATCTTCTTTATTTCAAAGACAATCTGAAGAACTTGGAAGCCTCCTGATGACTTGTATCTGCTCCAGCTTGCTCAACTCTTTCTGCAGTCTCCATATGTCATCAGATCTGGTGGTTCAAAATGAGACAAGTCCACACCTTCCACTAAACTAGCCCACTACAATTGAGTCTATTGTGTGAATTTTTAATCTGTACTTGTTCTCTGTCTAACTGCTAATTAGACCCCTGTCCCAAACTATCTAAGCATATGCAACTGTACAATTAACATCAAAATTTGAAAGGTAACATGCCACAGGTGCCAGTACAACCACTTCTGCCCAAGTGACAGGCCATGTGCCACTGCATAAACTGTTCACAAACCAACATTTGTGGCCCCTCTGCACACATTTGGGGTTGACTTAGTTGCCTCTTGTGCTTTCCTACCCATGGTGCAACTCTTGACTGCCATCAGCCTTTACCAGTATAGGCTGGCATCACCACCATGAGACATCAAAGCTTTGCAACTCTCATCATTCCCCCCGTAGGCCACCCCTAGAGTTGTTTGCTCACCATATGCATACTCATTGTGCTAAACACCTCAGTTCAGAATTGGCCCACTGGTCCTGTGCCTGTACCACAGCCGACAATCTCAGCAGGGCTTCCATATTTTCCCAATTAGACTATACCTAAACATCGGAGCCCATATGTCTTGCAAATGTATCAGCTGCACCTGCTTTCCTGAAAAGTTCACCAATTTTCTTAGTATACATTTTCCTTAATATATTAATTATATAATTATCCCACTTAATTAATTAATACCCAGAATGTATACTTTATGAGCCAAAAGTAATCCCCTTATTTTGGCATTCCTAACTGGTTTGTTCAGTTTCCACCCCTTGGAATATAAATTTGCTGCAGTAATGAACAAACCTTTCCTTTTAAACTATAGCTATTGTGACTAGTCCTATTATTATTGCATGACTTGTGGACTTGTTACTCACTTAAACCCCAGTAAGTGTCTTTTCTTGATGTCTCTTCAGTTCTTCTTCATGTCTTTGTCTTTGTCTTTGTCTTTCTGTTTTCTTCTTTATTCTGCTATGTAGGCAGGTCTGCAAAATGGAAGGTGACAAAGCAGTTTCTGTCCATCTCATTTTCTTGGCTGTCGACCTGGTGCCAAACTCAAACTTTGCTTCCAGGCATTCATTGGAACAGCTTGGCACTAGTGCCATGCCACTCCAATGTGCCAATGGTAACCCATCTCCTGCATGGATTTTACTCTGCTAATTGCCTTCACTATTTATTACCTGCACCAAACCAAAGTCCATAAAAACCTTACAATAGAAGTAGCACTATTGCAAAAGGCCAGAAAATTGAAACAGAAATAACTGTTTTCCATTTCCTGTCTTCCTGTGCTACCCTTCTATTTTTTCATTGCCTGTGTGTCCTTTTTATTGTATGGTAACTACTACCTGAAAGTGTGGACTGAAGCCTCTCCAGAACCCAAGTTCTAAATCCAGCATTTCTGCTAAAACTGACCTGTGTTCTTTACTAAAGACCAGCTCACTTTTCTCCATTTTATTGCATGGAGAGTCATAGGCTGTCTTTTTGAACAACTGGTCAGTCAGGTTTCGAATTACTGAACCTAAGTGTGTGTTTTTTAATTACTGCTGGCCCTAGCACAGCTGTTAGGACCTTCACACCCCTGTGCATTCCTGGCTTCCTGCCTGAGCTTGTAAAACTTCCTGCTGCACCATCCCCATCCTTTGTTCTTTGGCTTGTCCTGTTTCATTCAAACCAACTCCTAAACTGGTGCACTTTCTTTCCAACTCAGCCATTCTTGCACTAGCACATTCAGACCTTTCACACACAAGCACTTGAATTCCTTTCATTTCCATTGTTCTTTGTTTTAATTCCACACTTTCTTTATTCAGTATCCAATATGCCAATATCCAGTTCATGCCCTCTAGTCAACAATTGCCATTCACACTCACCAGCTCCTCTGCCTTCTATCTGATCTCTTTGTCCTAAATCAAATTTCAGTGCAGCACTGGTTACCTTTCCTAACAGTGGTGAAATATCTATCAGTGTAGCATGCTCTTTAAATACTGGACAGACCTCAGAATTACTTGGAGATTGTGGTGCAGTGGAGAATAAAGGAAGAAAACACCCTTGCTGTTTTCCTTCCTTTCATCTCTCTCCTTTTCCTCACACTCACATTCCCACTCTTTATCTGAGCACTCATCTGTCTCATGTAAGTCACCCACCCATGTTTTAGGGTTCCAGTCCGATCTGGTTACTATTGCCCTAACTTTCACCATGGGGATTTACATTTCTTTTTCCACTTCTTTCACTGCTTTCTACTTTATAGCAGATGTTATACATGCTAACACTTCACAATTATCACACCAACTGTTACATCTTTCAAAACTCTCACTCAACATTCCACAACTTTCACTTTCATTCACTTTGCTATTTTCTTCCTTATCACGATCTTCCTTATTACCAATAATACATGCTAGTAAACCTCTTATAACAGCAGCTGTCTTCTTTAAACCTGATCTCTGTTTTCTTGCTTTTAATCCTTCCAGCCCCTTCCATTTTGTGGCACACTCAGCTCAGCTTCTGCTTTCTCTACCTGAACTACAGGTTTCCTAGCTTTAGCCTGCTTCCTCTGCCACTCCACTGGAAGATGGCTGACTTTAAAATGAACTTAGGCATTTCTAAGTCTACAATTTACTCTAATACAATTTGCCAAATTCGTTATGGGTTGGCCTACTTTTGCCCCTGTAAGCAAACATACACATACATACACAAAGATTCTAAACGAATAAGTACCATATGAATAATGAATGCATGTCCCATCACGCCCTAGCACTTTAACCACTTAAATGCCGTATGAATGACGCATGCATCTTTCACCACTCCCTAGCACTTTAATTAGGGACTCACTACCACCAGTACTAACAAACATGCGGGTGTCCTTGTGACACACATGAAGTCTCTACACTTTGTTGGTTATATTCCATTCAGCAACCAAACAATGTTTTACTTCCACCGCATTTGTACACTGGGTGCCCTAAAATTCACATACATAAACAAACACATACATCAAAACAGTATTTGCAAACAGGGTGCAAAACTTGGTTACCCCAAAATCCTGCCGACTACGCCAATTGTTTTATCTTGGTAGAGTAATATATATTGCTCTACTGTCCCCTATTGTATTATTAATATGTAGCTTTCCCCTATTGTATTAATATGTAGCCTTAGAATGCCTAATCTCACAGACTTACCACAGTATATAACTTAACCCCACCTTCCCTTCTATATCTATAACCTCAGGCAATTAGATGTAGTAAAAAGACAAGCAGGAGTTAAGTTACACATAAAATAATGTATTACTGATAATATTCATAAATAATAACAAAATGCAAAGTACATTTGAATATTGGCAACCATACAACCTGATAAAATGGTGATGTGTAATTCAGGTGGCACACAGACTTGCAGTTACTTAAAATGTCTCTAGTTAAGGCATCGTTGGTGCTCAGCTTTCAGCCACATGTCTGTTCAATATGGCTGCTGAGCTGTGCTCTTCATTGTGTTGTCTTCATCCTCACAGGTTAGCAAGAGAGATGCTTCTTCATCATATGTTAGTGAGAGAGAGAGATGCTTCTTCATCGTATGTGAGTCAAAGAGAGAGAATGTGGTTGAGCAAGTACATTTATAGATGTTCTCTCCAATTCCTAGAACCAATAGGACATCATGGTACTTGAAGGCCTCTGAGACAAGCCAATTCCAAACAGCCATACCTCAGACCAATGGGAGAAATAGTACATTTAACACCTCAACCTCCCCCAAGACCATATGTTAAGCTAACCTGGCTTTGTGTGGGAGATCAAACTGGTTTAAGACACATCCCCCCAAATCCTGTCATAAAATTACAAAGAGACAGTCGTAAAAAGGGGGATGGGGGAAGGCAAACATGAATACCTCTCACCACTTGGTTTGCCTAAATTATAAATAAAGACATACAAAACATTTATCAAGTTATATGCAAAATCCTACATCACAACAAAAGCTAAACTGTATTTTTTGTCAAGATTTAAAAATTTATTTTAAGTTTCCCTGAGAGTGTACAGGTACATCTTTCTGGCAGCAAATATTTAATTATTAGGCAGAGAGCTGACTGAAGAAATGCTACAAAACACACCTTCATATAGTCAAGTGTCAAACAGGTTTTTCCACAAAGTATATAATACTGAGGAGTAGGCTTCTTTGTAGAAAGTGGATGTCTAGTACTGGTGTATTAATGAATAGTGAAAATGGTATAATAAAATTTTATGAATATGCAACAAAAGAATTTGATTGGGGGAAACATAAATATTAGTATTTATTAAGCATGAACTTAATTTTCAGAAAGCTTTTTATAGGTATCACGTGAGAGGCTAGGGATCAAACTCAGTGGGAGTTAGAGGTGTACAGCATAGGCAGGTGATAAATCATCTCAAACACAAAGCGCAAAGGGTTATGATGGGAGGAACTGTTTCTAAACTATACAGTGCTAAAAGATGTATCCCCCAAAGATCATGGCTGCGACCTCTGTTCTTTTTAATTTATATTAAAATTTTAAGTAACAAGCTGATTAAGTTTGCTGATGACACTAAACTAGCCTGAATGCTAGATACCCTTGAGTCATCAGAACCGTTACAAATAGACACATACAAAATTCAGACTGGAAGAGATATAAAAATTTTATGTACCAATAAATAAATGTTACATTTTTAACATAAGAAATTAAAATGTTAGATTTAAATATAAAATAAGGATATTGAATTTGAAAATGCAACTTAAGAGAATGAGTTAATTTTAGATGAGATGTAGTAGTCCTACACTATGAATATGCATACAATGTGATGGTTTGTGTCTGTTTCCTGCCCCCTGCTGCGTCTGGGACCCTTTTGAACCCAAACCGTTGACAGCCATGAACTGAAATAAGCCGGGCAGATAAGGACACACACATCCAGCAAGGGTAGGTACAAAAAGTGCCAGTACCTTTATTAAAGCCAGTTCCAAAACAAAGTGTTCAAAAAGGTGCAGTGCATCAAAACGATCTTCATGTAAATAAATAAATAATCCATAAACAACAGTGAAAATGTATGGAGGTTAAAAGCAAGTCAAAAAATAATCAAATAAAAAGATTATTAAAATCTCAGGCAGGAACCAGCTCTTTTAAAACTCACAATCTCTTTAAAACCTGACATCTCCTCTGCTTATCCCGTACAGGATGTTGTAGCAGAAGAGGCTCCCAACTGACAGGCACACCTAATTAAAACCAGGATCAGGTGCCTGATGCTATCTGAGGCCAAGAGCATGGCGACGTGCCAAGCCTCCTTCCTTCTCCTGTTGCCACTTCCCGGACTTATGCGGGAGCCCACTATGGCCATCAGGTCACTCCAACTACAAAACAAATGCTCAGCTGGAGTGGCCCTCTTAAGCCCCCATGACCATGAGCTCTTTGCTCATCCTATATCTCCTCCCAGCTGCCTGCCTCCTCTTCTCTGCACCTTGGCGTCTCCCAATCCATCATTCTCTCTCCTCTTTAAACTCTGTCTTTTCCATTTACCTTTTATTGTTTCTGTTTCTCAGCCATGCAGGCTCCTCTTATATTGGCTTGATTGGTTGCAGATGTAACCCTCTACTCATAGGAGAGCACAATCAGCCAATTACCTCAACTCCAGAGGGGTGCTGTCATGCCCACATCTGCACCCACTCTGAGCCTGCATGCTCTCGGGACATTGATTATTCATTTAAAACCTGTTCTACACAATGGACCACTTCTCACATACAGTATAGAGAAGTTATAATTAAGCCTAATAGGATGTTAAGCTACATTGCATGAGATATTGAGTACAAATTGAGAGATATTCTTAAGCTACAAAGTAAGTATTAGTGAAGCCTTATCTACAATATAGTGTGCAGTTCTCATTTCAATAAAACAAGCTGTTTCAGCAAAAACTCTTTGGCACAGATGGAATCTGGGTTTGGGGGATAATTTCATATAAATTATCAAACTTTTTCCTTCACACAGCAGACCTAAGATATGGGGAGTAAATTGTCAAACACTGAGATCTATAGTAATTCTTTGCATATCTTCGAAACTTAGCTGTATTATATTTTGTCAAAGTTAAATAAATAGGAATTAAAAAGCTATTTTGGGATGAACAGTGAGAGGAGAACAGAAGCAGTATAGGGTGAAGTATTGGGGTACCTGCTTAATAGCAACAATAACAATTTGAACGAAGAAACAAAAGGGACGAACGTCAACCATTTACTGATTGTTAGCAGTCATATTCGTAATAACTTTGCAGGCAGTCTGCCTTCGACAGTCGTGGTCCTTGGAATGAACAGTGACTTCCAGTTGCATTATTTCCATTATAGCAGAGTGGCTGAAAGGGGCAGGACTTCTGTGGTGAAGTGGAAGGGATGTCACTCTTACTCTGCTTTAGGACTGGAAGAGGAAGAGAGGTTAGTAACTGTGTTTCAACCTTATTTTTCCCTCAATTTACTTTATAAACTGAGTCTTTTGCACTCTCCTGTAGCATGTATGCATGACAGATGCTTCCTGTGGGTCAAGCAGCCCTGGCCGCCTGGCCATGAGATTGTGGACCTGAGAGAAGGAATCAGTATTAATGTGCATCAAAACTTTCCTATGAAGGCCTGAACTCTGAAGTGTTGGAGATCAAAAATCAACATGTCACTCTGGGATCGCTGTCTTTATGTATGGATAACCATTGGAGTGGTGCATTATCCGTGATCAGCGTAAATTTGCGGCCTAACAAGTAGTACTTAAGGTGGGTTACAGCCCACTTGATGGCAAGTGCCTCACGCTTCATGGCTTCATATCAGCATTAGAAAAAGGTAGCTTGTGCACGTACAAGAAGTCTCACTTTACCTTGACTGTCAGTGTCTGTGCATGTTTGGTTAAAACTTGCTTGTTCTTCACTCAGTGAAGTGATGGTTAAGCTTCAGCAGGAGCTGACTCTCATTTTTCATGTATTCTTTCTTTCCCTATCCGCTGTCTGTGAGGAGTTTGTGCCGCTATGCCACCACAGTTTGTGTGTGGTCATGTGACTGCATGGCTACGTCTGATTTGTGAAACGGAGCCATGTGATTGTTGTTGCTATGTCTGATTGGTGAAACGGAGTGTTGTGATTATTGTTGGTACATCTGATTCGTGAAAGAAAGTCTTGTGATTACTGTTGCTACGTCTGATTGGGGAAGCAGTCATGTAGTAGATCCACTGGTGGCTTTTCTCTGGCAAAAATATAGCGTATCTAATGGAAAAAAGTAACAATTCGAGTGTTGCCCAATGTAGCAGATGTACTCAAGTAAAAGTAAAAAGTATGGTGCAGTAAAACTACTCTTAGAAGTACAATTTTTAAAAAAAGTTACTCAAGTAAATGTAACAGATTAAATGTAACTTGTTACTACCCACCTCTGAGTATAGGACACATCAGTCAGGGGAGAGATTGAGATTGGAAATGTTAAATATTGTTTGTAATTTCTGTTTCTGGAGTTGCCATCATAGGGTAATTCTTATATTCAAATAAAAATACATTCCATTTTAGTGTCCTAAATTTTTTCTTTCAATGTGAATATTGAGGCACTTCAACAAAAATAGTAAGAAAGGAGCCTTTTGAAAAAACATTATAAGGTCAGAAACATATGTATCAATTCTTGCAAACAATTTTTCCAAGTTAGCATACTTTATTAGGAAAAGGTATCCTAATGTATGAAATAATGGCAGTAGAACCACAAATATCATGAAAATAAGTCATACAATGGTGTATCAACAAAGTGATAGGTCAGAGTACAGCATAACAGAAGAAAAAAATAGCATCTCGAGTCAGCTTTATAAAACTGAGTACTGTATTTCAAGCAACACTGACCTATTTGTACACAATATTTTGGAGAAAGTGGGAAATGATGACATACTTGATAAAGTAGGGAATTGCAGCCTAACCAGCTAAATGTAGACTCACGGACATAATAATTCATATTAGTGTAATGTGCATGGACATGAGAGACATTAACCCTCAACGTTTATGAATATAATATATGGATTTAGTTGTCATATGTTATATGGACTACCAGTCATCACTTGTCAGGATTAGAAACCAATCCAATCACTTTGTGTCAATAATTGCATGAAGTAAAAACACAGGCATGATTCAATTCCTGTGTACAGACAGGTATAATACTTATCATCCCCTTTAGACCATTTATAACCTAATAATTTGACACAAAATGCTTCTTGAAGACTATACAAATGGAACAAGGTTTTAGAACTGGCAGGATTTTTTTTATCCATGATGATGGCTAGATTATGTGCCAATTTAATCTTTCAGGAGACATTCTCTTTGAATTATGTGCTGAAATGCCCATTGCATTAGAAACCAGACCTGTTTATATCCAGGTTTTAACAATATTTGGCTTTCTGGCAACAGGCACATAACACAGAGAACTGGACAATAGGCCAGGAATATCTCAGCCAAGCTTAAGCTCAATCATGCCCACTTTGCTGGAAGCCACACACTGACTGACGAGATGCTACATTGTTTCCATATGGTGTGGGTGTACAGGCCAACATGGAAAGGAAATTTGCAGTTATGTCCAGTTTTGACTCCACTCGTATTGTGTGCAGGGGCACCTAATAAGAAATTAAGCTGGTTTTGTCAACCATAAACAGTTACGTTCCATTAATGTACAAATCATCTGTGATGCCAGTATGTGAATGACAAACATTATAGCTTGGTGGCCTACAATGCTGCACATGATCTTATGTGCTCATTTATGCAACACACCATAGGACTCCTAAAATGCAGGTGGTGGTGTCTGAAGGTATCAGGTAGGTGGCTGCACTACCAGTCAATGAAGGTATGCAGCATCATGATGGCATATGTATGAGATTGATTGGCATGGTCTAAATATAGCTGTTTCAGTGTGCCAATCGGGAGAGGTTTGAGGCACCTTCACATATGGACAATTACAAGATTTTTGTGATTTTTAAAGGGTAAACTATCTACGAATGTGCATAATTCCAGGTTTTACAAATCTGATTTTTTGCCATATTAATTTTCTTGGTTTTTGGTGTACACATACTTTCACACTTGAATCCATGCAAAGTTTTATAAATGAGACCCCTGTCTGAATGCTAACAATTTGCTTCCTGCCAGTCCTCCAAACCTCACTTTTAAAAGGGCAACATGGTCCAATTCTTCCAGCTTGGGACCACGTGTGATCTCCTAATAACCAAAAGGTGCTCTGGTCTTTTTTATATGACTCCTTTGCCTGTTTTTGTCGCTCTCCGTTTCTAAGATATATGACAATGTGCTTGCACTACATATTCAGGGTTTACTTCCCCCGGAAATGCACTCCTTCCTGAACTATGTTGATCTGCAAACCTCTTGCCACTTGTGGGCTTTGGTCATTTTTATTGCCATCCCAGGTGCACATGTTCTGTTGTCTTTATGTTTATCTGAACGGCAGCCAAAAAACATTTCAGAGTACATTAACTTAAAATACTCCAAATAACCAAGTATCACCCTGTTTTGGTTTCTGGTTAAATTTTTCCATACCTGTTTTTTTCTCCATTCTTGTCTCACTGCAATTACTCTTTTTCTGTTTTCCATTTAAAAAATTATCCATAAACAACTTTAATGCCATTGGTAATAAATGCCACTTTAATCCAATGGAAATAAAATAACAATTGATGGGGTTGGAGAATGCCTGACTGACTAACTAACTGCTAATTGCTGTATACAGCACATTTGTTAATAATTTTGGCATTAATTATGGCTATTTTGAGTATTATACATAGGTGTGGTTTATTAATACCTTATTTAGTATACTGTGAATTTCTTTTAAACTTTTAAGTCAAATTTCAGAGAACTGGATGAAACAGCATATCCCTTCTAATGCCATTAAATAATTAAATGTTCTTAGACTCAAAGAAATTAAAATGAAAAAGGATGAATGGCTAATCACATGCAAAGTTAATTCTCAGAATAAGTAAATGGCTATTTAATGAACTTTTGGCTAGAAAAGAAAAATGTTTAGTTTACAGACAGAAAATGCTAAATAAGATATTTGTCTGAAATTTGGACTGGAAGTATATTTTATTTATTATCGCATTACAGTTTTTTATTTTAATAATGTGTATAAATGTTTAATTTTGGACACATTGGGATTAAAAAGTGATGTTACTTTTAAAATGAATAAATTATATATTTTGTAATAAGGTATTGATAAAAATGCAAACTGAAATGAACAATCTTAAGAATTCACAGATACTACCTCAGCTTTCCACCTGATGTCAGTAATGTCACCCTGATTTTACAGAATCACTGTGAAAAGAAAAATAAATAATGAATTCTGCAAAGAAAAACAACCCTGTAAAAGTCATACAGCTTTGACAATGTGCATGCCTACAATGTTCTATACATGTAACTAATCCTGGAAAATCTTTAAACTTACTGTACTTGGAGACATTCAAAAACATTTTTATAATACACTATATTAAAACATGCAGAAATAGGCTTTGTATGACAAAAGTGTATTATTGACATGAAAATTTGTCCTCCATATAATGACTAAACATAGAGTCTGACCACTCCAAAAGCAATTAAGGGTGGTGCTAATTAACACGCAAGCTTCAGGAACCACTCCTAGGACTACATAGGAAGACAATGCTATTACAATGGCAATTTTAACATAGCATTTTTTCTACTCGGATTTTGCTTTTGATTTTCTAAAACTAAGCATGTTAGTTTAATTGTTGACTGTAAATTTGTCCCCAAGTGAGGTGAGCATTTCCACTTTGTTTCATAGTTTGTGCCCAGGTCAGTAAGGAAAGACTCCATCCTCAGGGACAACCACTTGAATTAACTATGTTCAATAATGCATGTTTGATGGAAAAGAAATTAAGGGCAGCCGACTGATAAAGTTACATCTGATTGCTGTCTCAAATCTTCAAAAAGACAGAGATAAAATCCTGGTGAGGTCACTCGGCCTGTGTCTGAGGTTAAAATATATTTCTAATGTCTAAATGGGCTTTTGTTAAGGTTTCTTTTTTGTTTATTGACAACTTGTCAGTTGGGTAGAGTTAAAGAAAGTTCATGTGAGCCTCACTATGATCTGAAACAGACTGCTGTCCGCATTTCACAATGCGTCTTTCCTTGCACCTAATGTAATATCATCTTCTTAATACTTAAAACTTTAATAAGCAGGCACAAAAACCCATCTTTCTTTATTAACTATTTCATATGAACATGTTCATTTATTTACTCATTCCTCCCATTCTAATACAGTGTTACAGAGGATTGGGTGAAATGAAAAAACAAACAACTTTGTAATCCAGAATATACAATGATTAACCTGACTGCTATGAATAAAATTACAACCATATTAAATATGCCAGAAAATGAATCAAAAATGGATAAATAAGTCTAAAAACATCATTGCAAAGATAAACTTGAAAGTCACCATTGATCGTAATATGCTTTACACCATAAAGAAAAATAAACAAAAAAAAAAAATACAAACTGAAAATAAGAGAAAATAATAATAATAAAATACAGTGTGGTCACATATCAATATAATCAACACAAAGATAACACATAATGACAAAGCCTTTAATTACTGGGATTGTCACTTTTTCACAAAAAAGAACAATACAGAAATGAAAAAATTAAAACAATTTTTAATTTTACAATGCACTATGATGCATTTACAAAACAATATATAGAGAAATTATGTACCACAAGAATAATAAAGAAAGAAGAATCGAAAAAGGCCAAGAAATAGTATAATGTATTGATAATAGTGCATGAGGAAGCTCAATGGTCTTACTTAATAAATTCCCTGCATACAATAATCTGCATCTGTTCATCTCATATGCATTTTACACCATTTTAAAAGTAACTGGGCTGAAAGTTGAACCCAAAATGTAAGAACAGGCAGGTAACTACTACTAACTACTTTTGAATACATTTCATAGCTGAATCTACAGTAGTTTTGCACTGAAAAATGCAATTCTGCATATTCTGTATTCTGCGTATAATTCAATCTTCGTGTACATTTTTGTGATAATAAGAGTATGATACCAGGTCTTGTCAAATTAAACCATTTGCAATTTAAAAACTCACATTCAGTTTAACTTTGTTTTATATAGCACATTACTCACTGACTCCATAGATTTATACACATCTATGGATATTAGATACTTACAACATAACATTCAATAAAAAACCATGCAGTGTAAATATATAAAAATAAAAAATGAATATGTAAATGCAAACTGAAATACAAATTTAAAGTAGAGTCAGCACAAAGGAGTTAAAAAAATGGCATAGTTTGACAATGACCTTAAACCTGAACTTTTACCAAAATACTACTTGAGCAAATGCAACTTGAATTTGAATGCCTTCCTAATAGGCATATTGAAAAGAAGGAAATAAGAAAAAGAGGCCAATGTATTAATTATCAAATTGGCATAGCATATGAGACACGGACGTTTCAAAGGAAAATTTAAATTATTGAAACAACTGTTAACTTTGAATGGACTGCTTAAAGACTGATTTAACTGAAAGAATATGCACCTCTTACATGAGCATACATTAAAATTTATGTTAAAACTCTGTAAATACTATTTCAATTTTTCATCACCATCAACGACTTGATAATTAACTCTACACACGTGTTTTTCAACTGGTGCATCGTGGAAATAACAGTGTAGTGCCCCTGTGTCTAAACCTGAAAGAGACCTGTCTGAGAAGGCTTAGTCTACCTAGAGAAGGCAACATATAAGCAATACTGTAATTGCTGTTTTGCACACATAGCACTTACAGAGCACTTCAGCAACCAGGAGACATGTCAGAGATTCATCTGCCTGGGTGCATGTTTGTCAGCATCTCTCGCAGAGCTGAGGGACAGTGGGGATATGAGTTGACTCTGACCCCAGGCCAGGGGAATGTGGCAGAGAGAGGACCACCTGTATGACTGGACAAAGGGATGAAGAAGCTATAAAATGAATCCAAAGTGCTCACTAAGTACTGTGTCTCCGAACAGCAATTTCTGAGCTGCTTTTGTTTCACACATCTAAGATATTTAATGCTTTTGTATTTGCTAGAATCATGGTGTGCCTTGGGATTTTTTGGGTTAAAAAAGTGTGCCACCACTGAAAAATGGTTGGGAAACACTTCTCTACTTACAGCTTTGCTCATGGCACTCTAAAAAAGAACTTCGTAGCTGCTATCTCCCTTAAAAAATGACTACGGTTTATTACTTGGATCATTATTTTGCATAAATTAGCGAATATACTGCAAACTTCAGTCATGGGTAGGGATAATCATTACACTTCTATTTGTATAATTCTGTTATTATATTAGGGCAGTCAGCACTGTAAGCTGGCTGGCAGACTGGTGAGTTAAATACAGAGATACTAGAGACTTATTTTGGTTTTAGTGCCACTCAAAGATAACTTATTTAGAACTTATGTGATATAACATTGATTAGATCTTCTTACAGAAAAATGAAATTAAAAAAACAAAGAGAGAGAGCATATTTTTTACTTTCTCAACTTTTTTCTAGCATTACACCAGGGGCCTCATGTATAAACGGTGCGTACGCACAGAAATGTTGCGTAAGAACTTTTCCACGTTCAAATCGCTATGTATAAAACCTACACTTGGCGTAAAGCCACTCACTTTTCCACGGTACCTCATGCCTTGTCGTACGCAAGTTCTCCGCTCGGTTTTGCAAACTGGCGGCACCCAGCGTCAAAGCAGTGCTACTGTTCTTGTGTGATTACTCATTATTTTCATGACGCGGCTTTATAAATACACAGAAACTAACCGCATATTGTTTATTAGTGTAATGCATCTGATTGTAATTAACTCGTAACAATATAATGGTCCAGGAACAGCCATAGTATTCCAAATGCCATAACTGCTTTAGCGTTGCTACTCTCACTTCTCCTTCTTCTTCTTCTTCTTCTTCTTCTTTCAGCTCCTCCCATTAGGAGTTGCCACAGCGGATCATCTTTTTCCATATTTCTCTCACTGCACCACTTGGAGTATTTATATCACTGTATCTGAGTGTGAATCACAGCAGCAGCTGATCGGAAAGAGAATTATCGGTATACGGCATTAAGCACACGCTGTCTCTGCCACGGCAAAACGTTTCAAAGCCTTTCCTGTACGGACCTCGCGGTTCAAAACAGTTTAATCCCAAGAACTTTAAATGCAGCCAATCAAGTGCTCCTTGTAGAACGGTTTGTACTTATAAGTACAATCACCCCACTGTAAACTTGCACTATAGTTATAATATCGCACAACCTGAGCCACTTTATAAAGCGTATTTACATATGATGACGATATCATTTTTAAGGTGAAATGCAGCAAAATATGTTTGTTAAATTATACAGATAAAACTTTAACTTCATTTAAATAATCTATATTCTTCACTGGGAGTGTCTTTAAGCATAGAATAATTAAACATGTACTACGAAGATATTTCAATGTTCCTTAAACGTTTTGAAGAATCGGCGCTAAGCTTACAGATGGCTTAACGTCTATTACAGAGCTGATTGTGTGGCGATCGGTTACTTGGTATGGAGGAATATTTCGGACAAAATGAAATAAATAAATAAATAAATGCGTAAATAAATAAAAGTACTGTGAAATGTGAGCATAAATAAATAAATGTGTCATGAAATGAGAGCCTTAATAAATAAATATGTCATGAAATGAGAGCATAAATAAATAAATGTGTCACGAAATATGTTTTTCGTTGCTTATTTATTTATTTCATTTTGTCCGTAACATTCCTGCAAACCGTCATGAAATACGGCTTGAAATAAAACTGTCACTTTCACTCGTCAAAGTTGAGAGGGTGGGCTCTAACACGCCCTCTAGTTACTGATTGGTGGATCGATAGCACAAGAGTTAATTAGAAAAATGCTTACTACTGCCGATGAAATGGATTCTGCCGAAGATATTACGTATTTCAGAGAGATAATTGAAGATTTATCGGAAGAAATTACAATGTTGGCGGCCCTTTTAGACTCCGATATAGATGAAACTGTTTTTGAAATTATCGAAGAACAGGTGGAACAGACTCTACTACACTCCAGTTCAGGTGATGCAGTACCCTGCTCTGGACGTCCATCCTTTGACATTCCAGCTGAGTCAATAGAACACCTTGTAATTTCTTCCGATAAATCTTCAATTCTCTCTCTGAAATACGTAATATCTTCGGCAGAATCCATTTAATCGGCAGTAGTAAGCATTTTTCTAATTAATTCTTGTGCTATCGATTCACCAATCAGTAACTAGAGGGCGTGTTAGAGCCCACCCTCTCAACTTTGACGAGTGAAAGTGACAGTTTTATTTCAAGCCGTATTTCATGACGGTTTGCAGGAATGTTACGGACAAAATGAAATAAATAAATAAGCAACGAAAAACATATTTCGTGACACATTTATTTATTTATGCTCTAATTTCATGACATATTTATTTATTAAGGCTCTCATTTCATGACACATTTATTTATTTATGCTCACATTTCACAGTACTTTTATTTATTTAAGCATTTATTTATTTATTTCATTTTGTCCGAAATATTCCTCCATAACTTGGGGAAAGAAAAGCACTGACTGCAGTGACGGCTACGCCAATATATATTGAATATAAAACAGAAAGAGAAAATAACAACACAGCTAAAAAGCATGCGACAAATTTCGGCAAAAGTTAAATGCTTGTGTCATGAGCACGAGGCGGCTAGTGTCTGCAACATACGTGGCCATCCACCGTGCATGACATTAGCGGGCGAAGGAGCCACCGATTCTTCCTCTGCCCAGTGCCACCACAAGCTTAGAGCCGCCCCTGAGTACTGCTGCAATAAATTATTTAATCGAAGTGAAACATGTTTAATAACGTGCTTTAACTCCTATCATCATGAAAATGACATCACGTATACATCTTAGTATTTTAGTTATTCAGACAGCTGTAATATCACGAATGTAATGGACTCTGTGTCCAGTTGGAGGAAGAGAGCCGGTTTAAGAAGCAAGTAGTGATTCACACACATAGAGCACATAGAAAATCAAATACAAAACAAAGCATTTAACGTGCAACTTTAATTACGATGTGATTTTAGAAACTGGTTAATTAAACAATTTTAAGATACATTTTATGATGTTCTACTTTAATGACAAAATAAACTACGTGACTAAAGTGGAAATGTCGAAATTGAAGTTGACATTTCGTGCTTTTTCCCCACCGTGTGCCTTTTTTCTCTGTACCCTAATAAACTTTCATATGACACTCAGACAGTGGGCTTACAACTCGGCTTTCCACGGCGACTTTGATATGTGACTTCTTTTTTATTTCCGGCACTGTGCGATTTTGTAGATGTGAGCTTTCATGTTTCTCCAACAGGCTATGCCACTAGATCAACTTCCTTTTGTTGATTATACCACGGCTTATTTGAACAAATAGTATGTTTTTCCTTTGCCTCCACTTGGTATTCGCTGAAATTCTTATGTTTCCCCCCATGCTTTTCCCATTGTCTTTTCACAGAAGGCTGCTCTTAAGGGCGATTTATGTTGATTTGCATATTCAAATAGGCGTAATTCTAGGAGGATTTGGGGCGTTACATAATGCGCGTGCACGAGCGTTAGTTTTCATGCTGATCGGGATTTATGTAGCGGAAGAACGTGGAAGTTGGAGTACGCACAGATTCCTGCATCTGTATTTTTCTGTGCGTAAGCACATTTCGGCTTTTGTGCTTACGCTATGTTATAGTGCGAGTTCTACGCACGACATTATACATGAGGCCCCAGGACTGCCATAAACTCCCCATTCCCACCCCTTTCTTCCTTCTCCCCTTCATGTATGTCCATATATATACATCAAGAAGATGAACACCAGTGCTATGTAATGACATGTGGTGTATCATTGTGAACCACATAATACAAAATGTTAAACTTTAAATAAATAATACACTATAGGATTGTCCAGATCTAATTATGCAATTTTCATTATGTTATAACTTATTAAGTTTATTACATAGAAAATCACCCGAAAAATCCCAGACCATCGAGAAGTGTGCAAACTGATGACATGAAGAATTTTGTCTTGCACTGAACTGGAATCGTCCCCGCATAAATCAAAGTCATCCAGATGATCTGGATCTGCATAATTAGATCTGGACCACCCTGTACAGTATAGTATAGTACATAAACACAATGCTGCAGGTGTATCTAATTCTTTAGGTACAAACTTAACTTATTTGTATTACTGTTTCATTATGTTTAAAAAAAATACATGAAAATGCTGCCATGATCAAATCAGCATTTCTTGAGTGCAACTCAGAGTTAATATAAATAGTATCTTTTGAAGGTAGGTGATGAGTCAACAAACAATGTCCTATTAGGATGTAACCAAGCAAAATACAAGTGTAAGAAATGTATAATGCCTGTGAATTGTGAACAAAGATTAGTACAGTCTCATTCTGCTCTGTTATCTCCTGCTTGTTGTCTTACTGTTGAGTGTACTTACTGTATGTCCAACTTGCCATTAAAGCATAATGTTTTACAGCTTATCTGTTGAGTATGATTGTGTTTATTAGTGATATTTAGAATTAACAGAATACTGCATTACATAATATAAAATATTATATATAATGATATGAATAGTTTATAAATGCAAAACTGACAATATATCTATACTAATAAAAGGCAAAGCCCTCACTGACTGACTCACTCACTGACTCATCACTAATTCTCCAACTTCCCGTGTAGGTAGAAGGCTGAAATTTGGCAGGCTTATTCCTTACAGCTTACTTACAAAAGTTAAGCAGGTTTCATTTCGAAATTCTACATGTAACGGTCATAACGGTCGATAACGGTCGACAACGTCCGCCATGTTGAACTATCTTATTTATTGCCCCATCTTCACGAAATTTGGTAGGCGGCTTCCCTGTGCTAACCGAAACCGATGTACGTACTTATTTCGATGGTATGACACCACTGTCGGCCGCCATATTGAACTTTCCAACGTCACTAATTTTCCAACTTCACGTGTAGGTAGAAGGCTGAAATTTGGCAGGCTCATTCCTTACAGCTTACTTACAAAAGTTAAGCAGGTTTAATTTCGAAATTCTACGCGTAACGGTTGATAACGGTCAACAACGTCCGCCATGTTGAACTTTCTTATCCATGGCCCCATCTTCACGAAATTTGGTAGGCGGCTTCCCTGCGCTAACCGAAACCAATGTACATACTTATTTCGGTGGTATGACGCCACTGTCAGCCGCCATATTGAACTTTCCAACGTCACTAATTCTCCAACTTCCCGTGTAGGTGGAAGGCTGAAATTTTGTACTTATTTTGGTGGTATGATGCCACTGTCGGCTGCCATATTGATCTTTTCAACAGTCTTTGTTAGTTATGGGCCCATCTTCAAGATATTTGGAACGCGGGTTCCCAACGCTAACTGAATCCTACTTACGTACATATATACGTCAATAGCCTGCAGCTCAGTCACCATGTGAGGCGGCGTTGGGTCCCACATCCCAACACCTTCCACGTTGTTGGCTGCCTGCCTATATAAGGCCGTCCGTCAGTCCAGTCTCTACATTCCCTTCCTTGCTTTGCCACGGGATTCACGTCTCCCTGCTGATAACTACAGCCTTTTTATTTAATCCACGGCTTCTCCTCTGTTTTATTGCTCATTTATTACGATTATAGTTATTATGTAGGTATTTTAGACTTACTTTACATTGTTCAGGTACCAATTTCCTTTATCATTCCAACTGTACCTTCATTAAAATGTCTATCGAGGTGATCACCATCGATCAAAGAACTGTCACTTACCGAGTGGTTTCCATGCCGGTGATGGTACCTACCTTTTCCATTCTCTTTGTTACATATTGCACGGCCATATCAGGCTCACTCTTGATATCTGGAGGAGTATTGTGTCTTATGTATTGAATGACTGGGACAGGTTCAAGGTGTGGACTGATGACGGTACAGGAGATAATTATTCTACACAGGAGTACTAGAAGAGTGAAATGCTTAAGCCCTTCACCTATGCATCTGCATGTGAGTTGATGGCTGCCAGTGAATTGTTCGGTTGTCGCTTTCAGGTGTACCGAAATGGCCAAATATTTTACACCTTTTGACAAACGCCAATGCCTCTTAAACATCTTAGATTGACAGGTGACGATTTCAGTAGTGGACACTTTGATGTTTATGAATGTTTAAACTCTCAAAAACTGGATGTAAAGTTATCGATGAAACCGGTTGTATACTTACAATGCTTGACAGATGTCGAATGTCTCTTCAACACAAGTCCTACAAATACGGCCATAATTGAAACAAACCATGAAACTCAAACCGATTATGACAGCAGCAATCCAAGCTGTGAGATTTGAAACAAGGTTACTGTTCACATGGCCAACTGTAAGTTGCATGCTCAAGAGTAAGCTCAGCGTACAGCTTGGTCATATTACAACCGGAGGGCCGAACTCACAATGTGGTATACAAAGAGATCCTTAACAAATAATTCTTGGTATATTTTCCCTCAGTTTAAAAAGGTTTAATCTTCTTCTTATTAAAAATTTGAAGGCAGTACTTCGCCGCTGCGAAGCGCGGGTATTTTGCTAGTTTTATATATTAGTTCCAGATAACAAAATCATTTCTTTTCTTTTATTTTGAGAGTTTATGTTTAACATAGGGTTGGTACAGGCCTGAAATATTAGCACTGCAGTATTACAGCTCTTAGAGAGAAGGTTTGAATCCTGCACCGGTCTGTGTGGCGTCTGCATGTTTGTCACTGTGCCTAAGCGGGTGTTTCTCTGGCTCTTCTGATTTTCCTCACACATTCCAACGGCATTTTTGTTAGGCTTACTGATTACGGTATACTGTCCATCTAGGAGTCAGTGTGGATGTATGCATATGAATGTGCCCAACAATGGAGCAGGGGATGTCTCCAGGGTTGGTGTCGGACTTGATTTTGATGATGCTGAAATAGGCTCCAGCATCACATAACTAGAAACTGGACAAGAAAGGAAAATGAATGCATGATCAAATATTTTACCTTATTTTGATGTAATAGTTTTTATGATAATTTAATAAATCTCAACATTTTCTAGATTTGCAGATCCTGACAATATGTTAAGAAAATGTATTGATAAGATAAAGAAAAATACTTTTTGTAAAAGCTGGCTTTATTGACAGATGTGCTGAGTCCTTCGGACAATTTAATATTACAAATATTATTAATTTTTTTTTTCGAAAAAGCACCATGATCAATAACATTATTGTTGAAAGTTTAAAAATATCTTGGAATAATTAGATGCTCAGACATGACTTATAATCAAAACAGTGGCAGTATACAAAAGGGATAACTACAGCTGTACAATCTCAGAAAGCGACCTACAAAATTACAGTAGTTACCATCACATCATTGGCTCAAGATTCCATTCAAAATTTATAAAAGGAACATTTAGCTCATTGGTATCATTAGATGGAGGCTTCCATGGCTTTAGCCCCTGATTTCTGGCATCAACAATATTTATAATAAACATTTATTTATTTAGCACTATTTAAAAAAAAATAGAAGTTTTGATAATATAACACATATGTAGATTAATTAACTAGTAACAAATTTTAAACATAATGTTGTTAATATCATTGTTTGAAATTTTCAGTTAAAACAAAATTACAAATTTTATTAAGACATGGTATATGTTATCATACTGTTTCTACAACTTTTATCTGTAAAACACATTTAATTTAAAAAGTAGAAAATTTGGATCTAAAGAGGATTTACTGTTTAAGCTAAGGTCAAACATTTGTTAATCTGTCCATGTAGAATTGCAAAAGTTTTTTTTTTTATTTTTGTTTGTTTAAATCAATTCAAATGGTTTACAAATACAGTACAAATACTGTGTAAAGTCATTGTAAATTTCTGCATATATTTTTATCTTCAATTAAATAGGTTATGAGTTACATTGAATTTTTTCTGTAGATACTAAATGTCTCATATATTGCATTTCACTTTAAATGTTTTAATTATTGTTGCTGTTTTTTGAATGTGAAGTATTGAAAAGTTTGCCTTTAGACTCTAGTAGGCTCATGAAATCTGAAGATATTTTTGCACTTATACTTTGTGTTGATTGATGTTGTGGCATAAATACCTGAGCTAATGAAATGAATGCAGATACATGCTTACCATGTTCAACGACAGGGTTCTTTTTTTTTTATTTCATCAATTTTAAAAACTACCATTAAAAAAAACCAAATAACTATTAACTGATTTAAAATCTGTCACACACAAATGTATATCTTTATATGAAAAAGTATGTCACCACTATCAATATTTCTCAAACATGTTTATCAAAGTGGCATCATGTGTGGTAGAAGATAGTTGTAGATGTCAGGGATCATAGATCACCTTTCTGCAACTAAATAGTTTTAGTTTATCTGGAATAGGTAATGCAACCCTCAAGTTTTATGTTAAAGCATTAAATCAACAGTGACGGAATAAAAAGGGATTTGCACATTCATTGCTCTTGTGCAGAAATAATACTATGTGAGCTCCGAGTGTCATTTTTTGACAAATCAGTTTTTAAAAAGACATTTCTGAAAATAACAAGTTGTTCAAGAAAAACCTTATACTTAACTTTTGCTCTGAATGCTTTTTATTATTTATTCTCATACATTATCATTGACTTCAAAAGCAATCAAAAGTCAAAATAAACTTGATGAAATGTTATAACTATTTATAGTGTCTACTTTCCAACACACATTTTTACTCTGTTATGCGTGTATCATAAGTAATGGCACCCAAAATGAAACAAATTATAGTATAACGAACAAACTGTTTTCTGTAGTTAATTAAAAAATAAACAATTTTGGTATTGGTGAGGGTGGCATGGTGGCACAGTGGGTAGCGCTGCTGCCTCACAGTCAGGAGACCCGGGTTCGCTTTCCGGGTTCTTCCTGCATGGAGTTTGCATGTTTGTCTGCGTGGGTTTCCTCCAGGTACTCTGGTTTCCTCCCACAGTCCAAAGACATGCAGGTTCGGTGCATTGGCAATTCTAAATTGTGCCCTGTGGTGGGCTGGTGCCCTGCCCGGGGTTTGTTTCATGCCCTGTGTTGGCTGGGATTGGCTCCAGCAGACCCCCGTGATCCTGTAGTTAGGATATAGTGGGTTGGATAATGGATGGATGGATGTTATTGGTCTGACTGGCCTATTAACAAAAGCAAAGAATAAATATTATGTCAAAGTCAACATTATTTAAATTGGTGCATATTTAGATGTAAATTTCTATACACAAGCGAGAGTTAAATAATTGCATTAATTGCAAAATTTTGATCAGGTTTACAGCTCTTGTTACACACACCTGTTTGTATTAATTCACTCTTCGATTCCATCTGGGGGAGTAAATGCTAACATTATTTATAGTTATTGTCTGCTTTTACATGCATTTTTATTACTATTTAATTTAATATTGTTTTTTGTATTAGTATACTGCTGCTGGATTATGTGAATTTCCCCTTGGGATTAATAAAGTATCTATCTATCTATCTATCTATCTATCTATCTATCTATCTATCTATCTATCTATCTATCTATCTATCTATCTATCTATCTATCTATCTATCTATCTATCTAATTGGTTCACAGGTCCTGTCCATTTGCAATGCTGATATCAGTGAAGATTTTGGAGACCACTCTTTTTGACGATTTTCCTGCTTATTTTCCCATTCAATTATAGCTGAAATGTTGATCTATTCTCTTTTGTCAGATTTCAAAATTATGCAGGAGAGAAAAAAGATGAGAAATAGAAAGAAAAAATAGGGTTATCTGCATTGAGTCTGGTAAATTGCAAAAAACACTTCAAAAGAAAAACCACATAGCTATTTTATTTTGAATGGTTTGGGGCCTCTGGTTTAGATTACCATCAGAATTTACTTAGAATTTAAATGTAACCTGTCATTTTTTGACACCTTTGAAACAATGCTTCACAGCATAGGAAAACTGTATAAACATTAAAAATATTAAATGTGCAGTCTCAGATACTCAAAAAACCTTCTGTGGGAGGTCTGATTTTGCCATATAAATATTGTAGAGTGATCATTTATTATCGAAAAGCATCAAAAGGGCCATAGATATATACAGCCTGAGAAAATTAAAATGTGTGTAATTTCCTAGAATAAGGCCAAGAAAGGCACCATTTATTAAAAAAAACTATTTTAGAGTGGTACAATAGAGAACATACTAATGACGGAAAAAAAAGAAAAAAAGAAAAAAAAACAGTGAAGAAGATGTCTGCAGTGTCACCCTGCTAGATCTAATCAGCTTTATACATTATTTTTCAAGTGGGGAGACTTATGTGTGGTATCACATAAAACACTTAACCTGCTGTCACCATTCCTTTCATAGTGTTATACTTTTGATAATACACAAATGTTTTTAAATTAGAATTAGATTAGAGTACATCTTGAAAAAGCGAAAAACAATTTTCAATATGAAACTACTATTAGTAAAAATAGAAAATCATGTATGCTATGATTTCAAATATTTTCGAACAGTAGTACATTTTTAATTTCTAATTAATTTTATTTAATTTTAGTTCAACAAAAGTAAAATTATATACTTTACAATCAAGCAAAATTAATTTAATTAAATTATACAACAAATAATTTCAAAAACTTAACAAAACAAAAAAAGAATTTAACTCACACCGAAAGAAAGTGAGGAGCACCAAGAGCATAGAAAATGAAAAAAATAAAACATCAAATTAAAAATAAAAATGGGGAAAGACATACTTTCCCCCTCTAAATGAATAATTATTCTCCTTTTTTAAGACTTGCAAAGTTTTAAAAAAGGTTTGGACATATCTTCTAAGTTAGAATTAGATTTTACACAGTTTCGAATAACACAGAAAGTCAGATACACAATGACTTATAACAGGTGGGCTGAGATTCTTCCAGTGAACCAGGATAAGTCTACGTGCTAGTAGTGTGGTATAGGCAATTACAATCAATTCATCCTTCTCTACTTCAAGCCCACCTTGAAGTATACCAAATATTGTTGTTAATGGGTTAAGAGTAATTGTTACACCAAGGCTGTCTGATAAGCTTTAAAGATTTTTATCCGAATTATGTTAATTTTGTGCACAAACCAAAACATGTGGCGTAGTGAGGCTGAAGCTAGATTGCAACACTTGCATATACTAATTCCGACATTCTTTTATTTGAAAAAGCACTGACTGTCAAACAGGTAATTCTCCATGTCTAGCACCCTGATATGAGTAAATGAGACCTTGTGATATGTGATATGTTTTTATGTCTCTGACTAACACCATCACATATAACATTTAATGATTACAGAGATTTGCTACAGCATTTTTATTAGAGGGGTATTTGTTTAGATTATATTATATAAGTACAGCTAAAGATTGTTCTTCAGGAAAATAAATTCAGGAGAGCTACTAACTCAAAATCAAAACATCTCTTTCTTTCAAATTATATGTTTACATTATATAAAATGAACGCTGAATATTTTCCATACTTCAGTTCCAACAGCCAAACTGCAGTAGTTAACTATTTTTAAAAATGTGAAGAGTATTTAATGCTAATAGTTGTCATTTTTTTTTTACTTTAAATAATGGACATAAATGGTGAAGGTAGAGAACTACAACTAAAAACCTACCATGAGATTGTGCTTCCTGTTTGAATTTTGGAAATATGTTTGAGAACCAGGAATGTGGGAAAATGATTTAAACCACAACTGTTCACAGACATAGACCTAAGTAAGGAAATAATAGTATAACAAAAACTGAAACAACTGAACTTAACACAGTTTTGTTTTTTAATAACATATACTTAGAAATCGACCTTCTTATTGATGTAAAGTTAAATTACATTAAAGTGGGTTGTGTTATTAGAGAATATTTCATTGAAATCTTCTCTGTCACACAAGTGTGTTTTAAGCAGACAGTTATTCTTTAAGTAAATACTGTGTTTTACTTCAACAATATTTTTTATAGCAGACATACAATGTTTGTGGTAGCATTTGGTTTATTTATTTTAAGAGTATATGAATGTATATCATAAACATATGTGCAGTGAAATTGTTTGTGCAGTACCCTCTATCTGCTGATGCTGAAAAACTTTTTCTTTATATAGTATTTTCAGTTGTCCTTAAATACATCACTGAAGCTGTGTATAAATCTGAATTTGCCACAAAAACATCATCTATAAAAAGAAAGCAACATGCAGGATTATAATGCTAACAGAACACAGTATAAAGAAATGAAGGAGATTGTGCTTAGATATTTTACATGCTACAAATTACACTTCTATCTTCTTGCGGGCTCCTTAAAAATCAGTCAAGATAAATTCATATTTTTTGGATGGAGTCTTTTACACAGTACAATGTGGCAGTTAGATATTGATGAGTAATAATATTTTTGAAATTACTTGCTTATTAATTATTTCTTCTTCTATAGAATGGAAATTTGTATGAGATATAAGAATGGAAAATACAAATTGTTAACATCTAGGTAGATGTGATTAAACTAATTTGATGGAAATATTTTGTTAAGGTAAAACTCTTCTCTATGTTACATTTCTAGCACAATGAATGATAATCCACCAACTTCCATCCATCCATCCATCCATTTTCTAACCCGCTGAATCCGAATAGGGTCACGGGGGTCTGCTGGAGCCAATCCCAGCCAACGCAGGGCACAAGGCAGGAACCAATCCTGGGCAGGGTGCCAACCCACCGCAGATCCACCAACTTGCAACAACAAATGCACAAAGAGTGGTTTGTCAATTTTTAAATCTTTATCAGTGTCAGCTGTCATGAAAAATAAATGTTCACGGTAATTAATCATTATACAGTAGATATCAAGACTATAGCTTGTTTTGCACAATAAAACAACAATTGTGTCAGACTACAATCTATGTCATTCTTCTAGATGCTCCAAAGACGTTGTATCAGTGTAAGTTTGTTCCAACTCAAAATGGAAAATTCATAGTCAGCCTCCTCCATACTGCTGTTAATTGTAAGTTTTAAAGCTTCATTGCACAGATGGTGAAGAAGGTAGAGGTGGAACAATCAGGCTCATCTTATAAAGTCCATTATTGCTAAATAATTATTGGTTTAACAAGGCTCCTTAAGTGCTTTTTTGTCGTCTTTCCATTCTTAAAAGGCATTTGCTCTACTAAATGTTATATTTCTGTGAGAAATCTCTAGCCCGTACTATACTTGAACTTTTTTTTGTTCATCTGTACTTTTCCATCATTTTGACACAGACATCTCAACTGAGTAGAAGAGAACATTGTTTAAACATGCATTTGACATTGCAGAAAAGCCCATAGGACAGGGATGGGCAAAGTCATGGGCTGCAGGTTTTTGCAACAACCCAGTTGCTTAATTAGAAAACAATCCTTGCCAATAATTCAATTTCATGGCTTGTTAGTGTTTTAACTCTGCCATGTCAGGCCATTCTCATATCTAAGATTTTTATTTTTTTCTAATGATATCATCAAAACGATATGAAGTCTAAAATGTATGAATAATATTCTATCTTTCACTTTTTTCTCTTCATTTTCCTCCCAAGTAATTAATTAAACCAAAGAGTGCACAATACAGACAGGTGTAAATTGAAACAAGCAAAATGGAGAAATGCTGCTTTCTTTTGTCATTTGAATCTTAGCTAATAAAAAGCTATTAGAAACCAAGAGAACAGCTGTTTAAGACTAAAATAAGCAATAAGGGTTCAAAATCCTAATGAGCGAGGCAACTAAAATGAAGCAGAAGAGTTACTTGAGCAATAAATGCTTCTTAATAAGCAACTGGGTTGGAACAAAAACCTGCAGCCACTGCGGCCCTCCTGGAATGAATTTGCCCACCCCTGCCATAGGAGGTTCTGGAGTCTTTATTAACTGAGATGAAAGGTCAATAAACAGGAGAAGCGCACTTAATATGTGAATATGGCCCAATTAAGTCTATGAATTACAAAATCAAACGGTTCAAAACCCAAGAAAATCTGTACTTGGGAAACAAGTTGGGTTGACCCCTGAAAGAGAACTAAAAGGAGGCTATTTAAAAAACAGAGCTAATAAGCGTAAGATTACATCATATTATCTGCTATTGCCACTTAGAATTAAAGTGGACATTTGAAAGCCATGATACTAAAAGAGATTTTTACTTTTAAAGCCACATTTTCCCTGGGTGTATTTTGTTGTTGTGCTCATGATTAATTCCATTAACAATTCACAAAATTACTTTGATTTCCCTTGTTATTTTTTCATTAACTCTAAATGTTTATGTTTTATATACATTAAATCCCCACAGTTACATCTTTTGCAAAATTAAAGAAGTAACTCTGTTTTGTCATGTGTCACACACGTGCGAGTAGGAGGCGGCTAAAGGGCCTGAGTAAGTGTAATGAAACATCTGACCAGGGGGCAGCGGAGTGCGCTGACTGTCTTTCTCAGTT
The DNA here is from genome assembly GCF_016835505.1 of Polypterus senegalus. Taxonomy (NCBI): domain Eukaryota; kingdom Metazoa; phylum Chordata; class Cladistia; order Polypteriformes; family Polypteridae; genus Polypterus; species Polypterus senegalus. The sequence goes on from NC_053162.1 coordinate 119,450,307, forward strand.
CCCTACAGACCTTTCCCAGGAAATCCTGCAAGGTTCCGGCACCTCAGAAGACGTAGTTTCCGAAGCTGGCCCCTTTGCTGACGTCACTTCCGAAGCTGGCCCCTTTGCTGACATCGCTTCCAAAGCCGGCCCCTTTGCTGATGTCACTTCCGAAGCCGGCCCCTTTGCTGATGTCACTTCCGAAGCCGGCCCCTTTGCTGACATCACTTCCAAAGCCGGCCCCTTTGCTGACATCACTTCTGGTTCCGGCCATTTTGATGACATCAGTTACTCTCCAGGCCTTTAAAGCCTCCATCTTGGGCTACTATAGCCAGTTCTAGTTTGGACTCTGTGAAATGCACTTGATATTTATGATACAACAAACCCTTTTGCAGCTGGGAAAAACAATATATGGGTGGCTGCCCCATCTTTATGATGTCTTTGGCATATTATTATCATTATCGGGACATGAACATTAAATCAACCAGGTAGGAAAGTACTGGGGCCAAGTTTCGGGGAGTGTGTTTGGGGGCCAGGAAGGACTCTGTGCAGGCTCCACTCCTCAAATACAGCACTGAGCATATAACTTACTAAAGGGAGAGTGTGAACGGGACGTATAGACGTAGGCTGGTTTCTGGGGATGAAACGAAAAGGGCTTATTTTGCTCTCTCGGAGGAGAGAACTGAGCAGCCCATTGGGGCTGAGGCCCAAGATAAATGTGGGCTGTCTCTAGTCCAGCAGGCAAAAATAATACAAAACTTGGAATTTGATCCACAGAGATCAATCCAGACACAGGCTATGACCCTCTGGGAGCAGGTGGCCTTATGGCTAAGGCCATTTGAACTATCCGCCTGCCAAATACTACAGCAGGTAGCCTGCTTTATTTTTTTAAAGAGCCTCCCAAAAAACTTTGCCCAGCCGGACTGGGGAGATTTCCATTCTATGGAAGAGCTTATAAAGCTTGTAAAATCATCCATGCCAGTCTCGAAATCTGGGAGAGCAGAACCGTCCTCTAGTGGATTTCCTACAAATTACGTCCTACAAAATAAGTCTCTTCCACATAAATCGGAGTCTGTTTCTGAGTTCCCAGGCCGCCGGGCATGCAACCTACCCGGGAACGAGGAGGGATGTAGGTGGAAGGGGGAAGACGGTTTGTGTGCTCTTGCCAACCCTCTGACGGTATCGAATACTGGACCCATAGTCATTAATGGTTACAAAGTCAATGCCTTGTTTGATTCCAGCAGCAACATTTCCATTGTTGATTGACGTTATGTCTTACCGCGACAAAGAATTAAAGTAAAGACCAGTACTAAATGTATTCACGGAGACACTCGGATGTACAATACCGCCCTGTGTTTCGTAAGTCAGGGAGGATCGCTAAAAAGAATTCCCATGGCGGTTCACCCCAATCCTCCCTTTCCAGCGATTCTAGGGCGGGACTGGTCGGAAAATGAAAGCGGTAAACTATTGACTACTCCCGATAAAAACTTAGGCCTAGTTATAGAGGAGGATAACTCGTCTCAAGCTGTCTCCACGCCGTGTACACAGCCGGCGGAGAGAGATACGGAAGCCCACTCGGGGGACGGGGAGATTCTTGGACCGCCGCTGGCAAATACGTCATCAACCCGCGCCTCAACGAGTCGGGAGGAATCCCATCCCCTTCAGGTCAGACCGGATCCTCTCTCCGACATTCGCTTTCAGTTTAGACAAACACTGACTTCTTTTAAAAGGGAGCAGTGGAATGATGACTCCCTAAAAGTTGCAAAAAATGCAGTAGTCCTTGTAACGACCAACGCACACACCAGCCCATGCCACAAGGACCTCACTTTGTAATAGAAAATTCTCTATTATATCGGGTTGCGGAACATGGGGCGGAGGTTCAAAAAACTGTTGTTAATCCCACGAACCTACCAGCGGCAGGTTTGTGAATTAGCTCACGCCCACCTCCTTTTTTTATTGGCCGGGAATTAACGAGGAGGTTCACTGTTTCTGTATTTCTTGTCCAGAATGTCAATTACGGCAAATTTCTAGGAGGGACCGGGTTCCTCTTGTTCCCTTTCCCTTAGTAGATGTCCCCTTTGAACGAATTGGGGTCGATATTGTAGGACCCTTAGAGCCCTCAGCCCGAGGACATAAATATATATTAGTCCTTGTGGATTTTGCGACCTTAATATATGGAAGCTGTTCCCTTGCACTCAGCTACATCTAAAGCAATCGCACGGGAACTAGTGGGAGTATTTGTATGTGTCGGTATTCCTAAAGAAGTCCTAACAGACCAAGGAACACCTTTTACTTAGGAGACGTTCAGGGTAACGGCCAAGTTACTGAAAATAAAGCACTTAAAGACCGCGGAGTATCATCCTCAAACCGACGGTCTAGTGGAGAGGTATAATCAGATTCTCAAGCAGATGCTTCACAAAGTGGTCAGTGGAGATGGGAGGAATTGGGATCAACTCCTCCCCCTCGTTCTCTTTGCCTATCGGGAAGTCCCACAAGCCTCTATGGGGTTCTGTCCTTCTGAATTGTTATATGGACAACAACCCCAAAGTATATTGGATATTTTGAAAGAAGGTTGGCAAGGAGAGGCTCTTCCCTCTACAAATATTTTGGAATATATCACACAGTTACGCGATAGATTTTGGAAATGTCGACCTATTTTAAAAAGTCATATGGAAGAGGCACAAGCAGCACAGGCCAGTTATTATGACTGTGGCATGACACTCCGAGAATTTCATCCAGGGGTTCGTGTCATGGTATTAGTTTCCACCTCCCATTCTAAATTGCTCGCCCATTGGCAAGGCCCTTATGAAATTAAGGAGAGAAAAGGATTGGTCGACTATTTGGTGAAACAACCCAATCGTAGACCAAGTGAGCGGATTTATCATGTGAATGTGCTGAAGCCGTGGAAGGAGAGTGAACCAGATCCCTCCTCCGCTCAGCCCTGCTCATTCTTTGCTCACATAGCTCACTTTGCTCACACCTTAATTTCAGCGAGGAATTAACTTATAGACAAAGACAGGAGCTGAAATCAGCTATCCTGTCCGTCTCAGAGGTGGTGAGTGAAAAACCCGGAAGGACCTCTCTGATTGCACACGACATAGTGACTGAACCAGGGGTTATAGTCCGGGAGCGCCCCTATAGACTTCCTGAGGCAAAGAAAGCAGAAGTGGAGCTGGAAATCAAGCGGATGCTAGAACTATGAGTGATTGAGGAAAGTTATAGGCCCTGGTTCAGCCCAATTGTCTTGGTTAGGAAGCCTGACGGCAGTTGGAGGTTTTGCAATGACTTCCGTCGGCTTAACCAGGTCTCCCTGTTCGATGCTTATTCCATGCCTCGCGTGGATGACCTCCTCGAGAGGCTTGGACAAGCTGAATTTTTGACCACGCTTGACATGACAAAGGAGTACTGGCTGATTCCTTTAATGGACTCAGCGAAGGTCAAGACCGCATTTAGCACTCCAACCGGACACTGGCAGTATCGTGTTCTTCCATTCAGGTTACACAGGGCTCCTGCGACTTTCCAGCGTCTGGTGGATAAAGTGCTCCAACCCCATAATGCGTATAGTGCTGCCTATCTGGATGACGTCGTCATCTATTCCAGCACATGGAAGGAACACGTACAGCAGGTCACTGCGGTATTGCGGACACTAGGAGAAGCCGGGCTTCGTATTAATCCCAAGAAATGTTTCTTTGGATTAAAAGAGGCTAAATGTTTGGGCTATCTGGTGGGTTGGGTACCATGAAACCACAGTGTTCAAAAATAGATGCCATTGTAAAATGGTCCCGTCCACGAACCAAGAGGCAAGTCCCAGCCTTTCTTGGGTTGGCCGGGTACTACCATCGGTTTGTACCTCAGTTTTCAGAGTGAGCGGCGCCCTTGACTGATCTTAAAAAGAAGAGGGCTCCTAATCATGTGGTATGGACTGACAAGGCGGACACTGCATTTAATGACTTAAAACAGGCTCTTACGTCAGCACCAATATTAAAAGCTCCTAATTTTTCTCTCCCTTTTATTCTCCAGATGGACGCTTCGGACACAGGTCTTGGTGCCGTGCTGAGCCAAAGCGTCGATGGTGTTGAACACCCCTTCATGTACCCAAGCTGGAAACTGTTGGATCGGAAGACCAGGTATGCAGCGGTGGAAAGGGAAGCCCTTGCAATCAAATAGGTGATTACGCAGTTGAGGTACTACCTCTTGGGCCTGTAGTTCACCCTGATGACGGATTATGCACCCTTACAGTAGATGGCCCTTCAAAAGGAGTCAAATCCACAGGTCACTGGGTGGTTTCTTGACCTTCAACCTTACAAGTTTTCGCTAATTCATCGTAAGGGTTCTCTCCATGCCAACGCTGATGCTCTCTCTCGTGCCCACGACCTCTCGGTGCAGGACATCCGACCCAATGGGTCTGGGCTGAGGGGGGGGGTCTTGTCACACACGTGGGAATAGGCAGCTAAAGGGCCTGAGTAAGTGTAATGAAACATCTGACCAGGGGGGGGTGGAGTGCGCTGACTGTCTTTCTCAGTTCCCTACAGACCTTTCCCGGAAAATCCTGCAAGGTTCCGACGCCTCAGAAGACGTCATTTCCGAAGCTGGCCCCTTTGCTGACGTCACTTCCAAAGCCTGCCCCTTTGCTGACATCACTTCCAAAGCCGGCCCCTTTGCTGACGTCACTTCTGGTTCTAGCCGTTTTGATGACATCAGTTCCTCTCTAGGCCTTTAAAGGCTCCATCTTGGGCTACTACAGCCAGTTCTAGTTTGGACTCTGTGAAATGCACTTGATATTTATGATACAACAAACCCTTTTGCAGCTGGAAAAAACAATATATGGGTGGCTGCCCCAAACCTTTATGATGTCTTTGGCGTATTATTATCACACATGTTATTAGATCACCTCTAACATGCAAATAACACACAAAAGGTATCAAGTAACATGTTAGGTTCATTTCAGAAATGCCAAAACTAGCCATGAAACAATTACCTGTAACCTCTTACTCATCTCACTGTCTTTGCTGCACCCCACATGTTTCACCCTCTTGAATTCTGTGGGAGGCTGTCTTTCAAACCTTTATTTCAAACCAGTTTACCAAAATGGCATCAGCGTTAAATATGCTATGCTGTATTTCACCTTTGAAATATGTTCAATTTTTTTAATTTCAGTTTATACTTTTAAGAAGTACATCCATTTGAAAGGCCAGTGCACTAATTAATCAGGAACATTGATTTGAATAAAGTAGTGTTAAGAAATTTTAAAAACACACAATGTTGAGAAAAGCATCAGGAACATGTCTTGCATTATCAACATCAAAATCAGGGATGGGCAATTCATTTTCCCAAGGGGCCACACAAGAAACTGGGACTGTTTTGGAGGGCTGGGCCAATAGGCTAAACTCCATTCTGCACCACATTAATTTTATCTTTTTATAAATAGCAGTAAATGGTATGTTTTGATTAGCTGCTACTGGTAAGAGCAGATGTTACAATCAAGCATAGTAAAAATGTAATCAACATTAACAAAAACAATTTTGAAAATGTGCATGTTTTTGCAGTATTTCAAAGACCAGCATTAAATTAACTCTATACAAAAATGAGAAGTGCTATTACATTTTTTGTGTGGTTTAATTACCTTGATGTGTTCCAGTTATTTATTTTTTTAAATCCTTTTTTACTAGTTGGTCTTGGGGTTGAATATGTTCACTGAAGTCAGGTTGAATGTCTAAGGTGGATATTTGAAAGGACAGCTGATAGATGATCATCAGTGAGAGGATCTGTATCTGGATTTGTTAACCTTCATCCCCGAGAAAGTTTGTTCACATATGTAGGTAAATTCAAAGAGAACATCTTCTGAGCATGCCTCCTCATGTGTAGAAAGGTCCCATCTTTGAGAAAAGAATAACAATCCAGCAGTGATACTGACTTAAAATTCTCTGCCAGTAGAATATCAGACTTTATGTTAATGAGTTTGAGCTTAACATCATTGGGTGAATTATCCACAATGCAATTGAAGGGAGAAGAAATCATGTGGATTTCACTCTCAGCTGTTTTTAAGTCTTCAAATCATCTTGAAAATTCACCATGGAGTACTCCTAACATGGATGAGTACCTGCAGAGGTGATCAGCTGATGGTGTGGGTTCTTGGCATGTGGGTGAGAATGTTGCCCTCAAAATGGCTTGAAGGAAACTGCAATTTTCTCATGAAAGCCTTCACCAGGCTGCACATTTCATGTGCAAAGAGGCCCTTGCCTTGTAGTTTGGTATTTAGTTCAGTCACTAATGCAGTTACATCAATAGCAAATGCGAGATGTGCCAGTCAGTTGGCATCCAAGAGCTCTGGGATGTCCTTGCCTTTCTTCTTGCAAAATTTTTGAATCTCTGCTCTCAGGTCCCATAGTCTTTTAAGCACTTTTCCCAGTTAGAGCTGTCTGACAGCTGTGTGGTAGACTCTGTCACCACATTCAGTTTCATGCTCCTCCAAAAGTGCAACAAATTGTCTGTGATTCAATGCTGTGAAGTGATTCAATGATGAAGTTGACTATTTTAGTTACAACATCAATAACATGCTTAATTTTTAGAACTAACTTACACAACACCTCCTGATGTATACTACAATGCAAAAATACCATTTTCTATTTTAGGTTTATTTCAGTCGCTTTATCTTGCATTCGTTTCAAAGTCCAGCATTTTTCCCTGTCAGATTTTGACAATCATGGATTGTAACAAATGCTGTTTGTCCTATTTCAGTCCCTGCTTTTCCAAGCATGCATTCACCTCCGTGAACACACTGTTTCAAGTCACTGACCCTTTCATTAACTGCATTGCTGTCAGTGCCTCTGTAATCTTAAAGTCTTCCATTATATTTCATGTAAAAAGATGAGTACCTGGGTTGTGTCATGGATGTCACTGTTCTTGTCCAGAGCCGAACAGAAAAAGTCAAAATAATGTGCTTTGTTTTGCAGCTGAAACTCCACATTTCCTGAGATGTTCACGATCCTTCTCATTATGGTTCGCCTGGAGAGGGGCACATTCTGAAATTCTACTTTTTTCTTAGGGCGTATTATCGCTGCAGAGTCCACCAAACATTCTTTGATAAACTCCCAACCAGACAATGGCTTACTGTTTTTTTCAACTTTGTGGGATACCACAAAGGTGATCTCTCAACTGCTCCATCCGTAGATGTGTAAAGCTTGGTAAAAAGTCCTTGTTGCTTTTGCAACTTAGCTAGCAAAGCTTCAGATGTTTCTACCCATTCAGCATCAAACAGATTCTTATATTTCTTTGTGTGTTTAGTTTTGTAATGGTGATTCATATTGTAACCCTTAAACAGAGATATCTCTTCTCTACAAACTAAGCACACAGTTTTACATTTGACTTCTGTAAATGAATAATAATATAAAAAGAATTCCATGTCTTGTTAAAAACTCTACATTCTTTATTAATGATTATTTTCTTAGCGTGAATTGACATTTTTAGGGGCTAACAGCTAAACTATATTTCGCGTAATTTTTTCTGTTCGCCAACACATTACAGTGAAAATACATATGCACATTCGCACCCACACAATACATATAAAAACTAGCAGTTGCCTTCAAAATAAAAACAATGCAGTTGTATTGTGTGCATGATGTCCAATTATTGTGTCTGATTCCTAATTTTCCATTGACCTTACATGAGCTGGCCAGAGAAAGCCAAAGGGCCGGATGTGGCCCAGGACCATACAATGTCCATGTCTGATCAAAATTACATAACATCTTCAAGCCTGCATAATCTATTTTAGAGTTCTAGAGATCTAGGAGCAGGTTGCGGAGACCCTGGAGAGGTGGAGATATGCTCTAGAGAGGAGAGGAATGAAGGTCAGTAGGAGCAAGACAGAATACATGTGTGTAAATTAGAGGGAGGTCAGGAATGGTGAGGATGCAAGGATGCAAGGAGTTGGCAAAGGTGGATGAGTGTAAATACTTGGTACAGAGTAATGGGGATTGTGGAAGAGAGGTGAAGAAGAGAGTGTAGGCAGGGTGGAATGGGTTAAGAAGAGTGTCTGGAGTGATTTGCGACAGACGGATATCAGCAAGAGTGAAAGGGAAGTTCTACGGGATGGTAGTGAGACCAGCTATGTTATATGTGTTGAAAACAGTGGTACTAACCAGAAAGCAGGAGACAAAGCTGGAGGTAACAGAGTTAAAGATGCAAAGATTTGCATTGAGTGTGACAAGGATGGATAGGATTAGAAATGAGTACATTAGAGGATTAGCTCAAGTTGGACGGTTGGGAGACAAACTCGGAAAGGCAAGATTGCGCTGGTTTGGACATGTGCAGAGGGGAGATCCTGAGTATATTGGGAGAAAGATGCTAAGGTTAGAGCTGCAGATATGAAGACCTAAGAGAAGGTTTATGGATGTGGTGAGAGTGGACATGCAGGTGATGGGTGTAACAGAACAACATACAGAGGACACAAAGATATGGAAGAAGATGATCCACTGTGGCGACCCCTAACGGGAGCAGCCGAAAGAAGAAGAGAGCTAGAGACTATCACAGGAACTTTAGGCGCAAGCCTGGATCAATAATTGTGCTTGGCATTAGTCTATTTAAGGCCCAACTCAAACACATTTACACATGGTACAAATCTAGAATCGCTCATGAACTTAACATGCAACTTTTTAGGATATGGGAAAAAAAATCTGAGTACTTGAGATGAAACCTGGGCAGACATGGGAAGAAAATGCAAATTATGTTCATTCATAATTAATTAGAGATACCGACAGTCTCAAAGAGATGCCCAGATGTGCAACTTTATAACTTGTGGCACTGACTCCCAGTTATGTTTACTGTCAGTATGAAGTTCCTTCTTTGACATATAAGCTATTGAGTTGTTTAGCTAAATTAGAATTCCCAGTTAAACTAGCACATTTGCATCTTTTGGAAAACCAGAGTTATTGGAGGAAAGTCCACAGAGATGGATATGAAAGAATATGAAAACTATACACAGATAGTGACTGGGCATGAGATTCAAACCAAAGAAAGCTCCTTATTCTAAAATTTTTCAAACTCCACTTTTGTTTTTGGTGATTTTTGTGACTTTCCTTTGATCTGTTCTCTTTTGTTTTTGTTTTTTTTAAATATGTTTACTTGTGCTATTTGGATACTGTCCCCTTTAGTCTGTATATATAAACATTACTAAATAAATTAATTGTATTGTTATTTATAATAACTTGTGAATTGTCATCAACCTTAAACATATACTTGGATAAACACTGATTATTTTATACAATATGTCTTGCCTGTTCACTTATCAAATTGAATTGCATGCCATTCAAGGTGCACAAAGACAGTATTGTGTTATACAGGGGGAAACTGTGCTGCAGTACTGCGGCTTGTTTTTTTTATCCAAAGTCGTTTTTTAAGGGGCAGTAGTCAGTTTTAATTGCAGCAGATAAATCAGCAGGCAAATTAAGAAACTAGTTTCATTTTGTCATATTAATAGGATTGGGGAATGCATTTTTTTCACGGAGTTTAGAACTGTGATGGAAATATTTTAAGTCATTGTCAAACAAAGCCTCAATTAAGGCTGGCCAAAGTCAGATTCTAACATTTCAGTTAAGATGATTAATTAATGTTTACCATTGCAGATTCAACATCCAAGTATTTCTGTTTTCTTTGAATTAATTTTATTTTATTTTTATTTTATTGATTTTATTGAAATCACACAACATTCCATACAAATAGACCAATTTTTACAAAATAAGAAAACAAATCAACCCCACACCTGAGTTTTCTTTGAATTTAAAGACAAATAATTATCATTCTTTCTTTGTTTTATATTAATAACGCAGTTAGTGACAAAAAGCAAGTGACAATTTATCATTAGCTTTAATTAATAAATATGATTAAGTGTCATACTAAAGGCAAAATATAAACAGAAAAGAGACTTGGCTTAAACAGGAATGGCACCATGTCTTGCTACTGGCAGGGGAGCTGAGAGATTTGCAGTATCAAAAACTGTGATTAAATATAAAAGTATTACATAATAAAGGAATTTTGTGCTTTTCTGGAAATTAGAATATCTTTGGTTAAACAAGATAAGGTGAGATGGATTTATTTGACGTTGTCCAAAACTAGATTTACATTTCTCATAAGGACTATGTGTGATTTGAGTTTCAAGATGTGTTTAATTGAAGCTTTAGATTTTTGTTTTTTCCAATTGGAGCACAGACAGGTTGAAGTGACTTCCTCATGGTCACAGAGTGTCAGTAGTAGTATTTGAGCCAAAGCCTTAACAATTACACCACCCTGCCTTCCAATAATATTGGTAATTTAAAAAAAAACTGCAAGTATTGTAGTTAGTTACATAGTACTTCTGATACATCTGATTAACAATAGCACTATAAGAGAGGCATATTGTCTTACAAAATTTCCTTGGCATAGTCAGGTAACACAGCTAATAGGCTGACAAGTTTGAATTGGTTCCAACAGACAAGTTGTGTTTTTTAAGATATCTACTGCAAAATTCCTATTATTAAGGTGGTGAATGTTTATACTAATATGTTGTGATACAGTGCTGCTAGATCTGAAAGACGACTGCTAAATTCTGTAATCTCATGTGGCATAACATAAATATATAAAAACATAAAGTAAATTCATTTCATCCTGTGTTGAAATTGCATGAAGGCCTAAGCCTAGGCACAAGGTAAGAAATAACCAGAAATTTTTTAAACATGCTTAAAAAGCAAAATAGAATTCTTAAGCACCTAAATTCCTACTTTGTTCAGTAAAAATTTAGTGTAACCACTTTGTAATTTCCAAATTTATACAAGAAAACACAAACTGGGAGAAACAGCTCACTTAATTAAACTAGGAGTCCGATTAACAAAAAAAAAAATGTTTGAGATAAAATCAACAGCCACAGGGAATCTTCCAAGAATGAACTTGAGAATGACTTATTTGGAGTCTTTGGGGAAAAACAGCAGTGTGATTGCACAGGAGGCACAAGAAGATATCAGCTATTACATAGAATGTGCATTCTCTTTCACAGAACTTAAACTAGTTTTAAATCCCATTAAAATTCTGTGCCAAAATGTTGCCCCACTATCAATACTTTTTAGGATAATCTGAAATGAAATCCTATATTTATTAACATCTACTCTGTCAAAGGTATTGGTTAGAACACTTTCTTTTAGTATAGTTATTCCACGTATCACCTCAGTGTGATATCACAGTTACCCTCTTATGATTTACCAAAGATGTTCAAATTATTTTGTTTTGTGAAATAGAACCCTCCTTAGTAACTGTAAAACAACACACTGCCCAGTTTGTTTAATAGTATTCAAGAAATTGTGTGAGTGTGTGAGTAAAGAATGATACATATACAGTAGCTATCTGCTCTTTGTATGTAATTTTTTTACTTATTTTGTAAATATAAACACTTAATCATTTTCAAATCTTAAAAACATGCTGTAGCATTCTAAAGGTGATGGAGAAATTTACGCATAGAACGGTGCCTGAAATATCAGATGACCTTTCACATTTACCGTATTTACTACAAACCTCAACCTCAAGTATATAAAAGTAAAGGTCAACTATTTTCTCTATTCTTTGGGGAAGGAGGCGGAGGTTGAACTGAACTGAAACAAATGAAGAAGATTAAACGTGCATTGAGGAAACTAAATTAATATTTATTGTATGGTAAACACAGCCCACGACATAGTGTGTTTTTACTGTAGTGCAAGTATTATAATGTAGTGAAACAGCACATGAATATACAGTATATGGTATTTCTGCAAGGAGTTACCAAGGGCATATCTGTTCAGAATGTATTTGTAACAGACTGATATCCTTATTTACGGTGGGGGTTAATGCAATGGTCAGCACTGCTGCCTTATTTTTGGTCGCTCCTGGTCTACAGTGGGGGACATAATTATTTGATTCCCTGCGGAATTTGTAAGTTTGAACAGTCTCTAATTTTTATGGTAGTTTCGTTTTAATGGTGAGAGACAGAATATCAACTAAAAATCCAGAACAAACACATTACATAAAAGTTATAAATTGATTTGCATGTCATTGAGTGAAATAAGTATTTGATCCCCTACAAACTAGCCAGAATTCCAGCTCCCACAGATTGGCTGTGTGCCGATTCCAATCAATCAATTACAGATACTCCTGATCTAATCTTGCTAAGTGTATAAAGCACGCCTTTCCACAGAATCAGTTTCTTCCATTCCAACCACTCCACCACCATGAGCAAGATAAGATAGCTGTCAAAGGACATCAGGGACAAGATTGGAATGGGCTACAAGACCATTAGCAAAAAGCTTGGTGAGAAGGTGACAATTATTGGTGTGATTATTTGGAAACAGAAGAAATATAAAATGACCATCAGTCGCCCTCAGTCTGGAGCTCCATGCAAGATCTTGCCTTATAGGCTGAGGATGATCATGAGAAAGGTGAGGGATCAGCCCAGAACGACACAGAATGAGCTTGTAAATGATGGCAGTTGGGACCACAGTCACCAAGAACACTATTGGTAACACAATTCGCTGTAATGAAATGAAATCTTGCTGCACCCGCAAGTTCCCCTGCTCAAGAAGGCACATTGTCACATTGGCACATTGTCCCAAACCTTCTCTGGATGTTCACTAGCAAATTTAAGACAGGCCTGTATATGTGCCCATGTGGCACACAGCCAGTCTGTGGGAGCCAGAATTCTGGCTGGGTTGTAAGGGATCAAATATTTATTTCACTCAATGACATGCAAATCATTTTATAACTTTTATGTAATGTGTTTATTCTGTTTCTCTCCATTAAAATGAAACTACCGTACAAATTAGAGACTGTTCATTTCTTTGTAAGTGAGCAAACTTACAAATTCAGCAGTATTTCCCCCACTGTATGTGGATTTTGCACATTCTTGTTCTGTCTGTGTAGGTCCTTCTTTTCCTCGCATATCTCAAGATGTGAGTATATTCTGTTAATTTCTGATTTCATACTGGCCCTATAGGTGTGTGTATTAGTGGGTACCATGAAGGGCCTAGTGGTAGTTTGCTGCATTTTGACCATTGCTACCAGGATATCCAATTGTACATTAGATGGATCATATTAGATCTTATTGCCTTATTAAAAAATTTACAAAAGGGCAAATGTTTTAAATGCTATGAGCAGCACATGTTATTCTCCACCTATGTGCTTATGTATCCAGAAAGGGCCCTTTCATGCACTGATATCCAAGATGTTCAGGACAGAAAGTTAGAGATGCTGGCCATTTACAGATATACACAATGGTCCCAGGGTTAGGTTTTCATGGTTCTGCACTATTTTTTTTTACCAAATATTTTTTTTTTCCTCTTATTGTGTTTCAGGAGCCCTTGCATTGCTGGTTTGTAGATTACCTGAATCCCACCAAGATCTAGTTGGAATAAAGGCAAACTGGCAATGATGCAGTTTAGGAAGGTCATGAATCCCTGAAGAATGCCTACTACTATTTTGTCTTTCAAATTTTCTGTGTTTTAATATGTTCAAAGATTACATTTTGGGGAACGTTTTTCATTGCCTTAGTGATTATAGGTCGCCTTTGCCCTAATTTTGACATTATAAATGTTTCTGTTTTTGTTTTTTGCAATAAAAACATTTCCTATGCTGCAAATGTTGTATTCCCATATTGCGGTCATTGTTGTCACATGTACATCGGCCATGGTGTTATTAAAATTAACTAACTGTTTTACTACTGCTTTTCAAAGGACAACAAAGGCTTTTGTTTTTCTTCTGTGGTTTTAAAACAAACATTTTAGTATGTTGTTGAATATTATAGTGACCTTTAGGTTCTTGTTTTTTTTCTTATCAAGATAACTATCTCATGCTAAGCAGAAGCTGTTGTCTTCCTTTTAAGCCAACCAAGTCACTTTAAGTGTTTGCTGTCTAGTGTCCGTCCACAAGACTAACACCTACACAGACATATTTTTTCCTGTTTAGTTGCTGCACCAAAACAACCATCAGCATAGGTAATGGAAAGAAATTTTTGACTTAAATGCAGCTTTGGTTTTGGTTGTACTTATTATTTTAATGTGTGCTTTACTGAAATCAGTTTTAGTTGATTCACTTCTAGATAATATCTGTGAGGAGCTATTTTCTTTAATTTGTTTCAACCATGATTTTTTCTACCACTTAGCTATTTGACATCTGTCACTGAAAAGAAATAAGAAATATATTAGTAAAAAAGGGCGGCACGGTGGCACAGTGGTAGCACTGCTGCCTCGCAGTTAGGAGATCTGGGTTCGCTTCCCAGGTCCTCCCTGTGTGGAGTTTGCATGTTCTCCCCGTATCTGTGTGGGTTTCCTCTGGGCGCTCCGGTTTCCTCCCACAATCCAAAGACATGCAGGTTAGGTGGATTGGCGATTCTAAATTGGCCCGCTTGGTGTGTGTGTGTGTCCTGCAGTGGGTTGGCACCCTGCCCAGGATTGGTTCCTGCCTTGTGCCCTGTGTTGGCTGGGATTGGCTCCTGTGACCCTGTGTTCGGATTCAGCGGGTTAGAGAATGGATAGATGGATATTAGTAAAAAAAATAATTTAATTACTCAGGTTAACTGTGAATTATCTACTGTAGGAAAACTAGAATACCTGGTCAGTACATAACATTAGCGTACTCCTGAGAAAATCATCTTGGCCTCTAGCATTTTTACTTTTTTCCAAGGCTCTGTATGTCTAGAAGTTAAAATTTTAACACTGCAATCCTGGATGCAAAATTTTTATTTAATAATATCTGTCTGCCTTCTATGTTAACGTTTTGTTTTCCTCTCCTGCAGTTTATTTAAAATGTTTAAACATCTCATTTCTGAAGATCAGTCTTTTTCTTGGTAATGAAATTAGCTTTTTAGTAAAGAACCATTTTTGGTAAAAGCACGTCCATGTGCTGGAAAAATTAAAATGTAAATTGATGTTTAATGACACTAGTTTGCTAATTGGCACTGAGAGAATCTCGGGGGAAAAAATCCTAACAGAGTTCATAAAACTTACTTTATAAAGGATTTCCTCTCAAGTTATTTGCCTCAAACTAAGAAACACAATTATTGCTTTCTTCCATACTTGTTTTCATACTGAGAAAAAATTGTACTGAATGTGTTTTTTAAACATTGATGACATCAAATGAAAGAGAGTTTTTAAAATATTTAACATACAAAAGATTTATTGTTAAGTGCATTAATATAATTTCATCTAACATATTTATATGTTGATTTCCATGTGCTTTAGAAGGGCTGAAGAATCTGCGTTTTAAGGTTCCAGCTAGTTTTACAGAGAATTTTTCTGTATTGCAACTGGTAGGAACAGCTGATTGGTACATGTATGTAGTGGTGTGGGTCATGTACTAGAGGGATGAGCCAGCAAATGAGGGCACAACACACAAAGCAAGAGGTTGGTGCAAAAGTGCTCCAGTGCTTTTATTAAAACCATCAAAGAACAAATATTGTCCAAAAAGTGCAGTGCTTTCTTCAATAAATAAACAATCCTTTAAAACGATGACTTCTGTGACTTAAAAATCCAGATTATAAGGAGATCCAACAACCAACAACCAACAGGTCCTTCATATTTGACGGACAAGCCCAGCACCTCTCCAATTCCATCTCCTCGGTTCACCAATTTTTTGTTCAGTTAGCAGAGACACTAGCAGCCACAGGTCTCACCACCGGACTCCCATCTTAGCTGCTACCAAGCAGCACCGGCCAGACTGCTCCAGGTTGATTGTCCTTTCGTCTTCCTTCTTGCACCCCTGGCATACCTCAGATCCCTGTGACAGAATACCAGCTCAGTCATCCCCACTCCAGATCATGAGAATTATTCTATGTTTACATCTCCTCCTCCTGCTTAAGGCCTTACCTTCGTGTCCTTCTGGGAGGAATGTTCACAAGGCTACGCGGCAGCATCTCCAACCAGTTACATTGAACATGGGGGATTCATTTGTCAGAAACATCAGAAGAAGATTTACTGTTGTCCACTGTTTCTCAGGAGCCAAATTGTCTGATATCCTGTATCACCTTCCCAGTATACTCAACAAGTATCTGAGTAAAACATGATTTTTCACATAGAGTGTAATGATATCCAAGACAGGAAGTCTGAAAGTTGAAAACACGATTTTAACAAGCTTTTTAGCTTTCTGGAATCCTCTGGCAAAACTGTTTTAATCTCTGGTCCAATTCCACCTCATGCAAAAAGATCTGAATGTTTTAGTTGCACATTGAGCCTGCATAATTGGATCCTGGTGACTTTCCCATCATTACATTTAGTCTTTATTGATAATTTTAATCTTTTTTGGAATGACAGAATGCACCCTAATTTCTTAGGTGCTCATGTTTAAGCAGGCAAGATATTTTATTTAATGTTAAACTGCTCTAGGAAGTGATCGAGCACCTGCATTTTTGACAGTTCCTCTGATAATCATCTTGGTGATCCACTGCCTTCTTTACCTTATGTCTGTTTTACTAGCTCCTCCAACAATCTAGAGAGCATCCCTGTCATCCCAGTTATAATCAAGACTAGATCAAATAAACATTATAATGTAACACGCAAAATTAATCTAGCCAAACCTTCTAGCCTCCTAACGTCAAAAATACAGTGCAAATCAGCTTAAAGAAGCTTAACTCTGTACCCTCTGTGCCCACGTCCCATGTTATGAAGTTTGCACTATTGAACATTAGGTCACTTTCTAGCGAGCGTTTTTATATTAGTGATTGTATTTTTAAATATGGTCTAAATTTTCTGTTTCTTACTGAATGCTGGCTATCATCCACTGTGTCAGATACATTTATTGAGGCTACTCTTCCTCATTATAGCTTCTTATTTTCTGCTACATAACGCAAGAAAAGGGGAGGAATTGGAACTATCTTTTCTAATTTGTTCATCTGCATTGATTGTACTTTTGGAGATTTCTCAAGTTTTTAATTCTTAGCTATGTTTATCAGAACTCAACAACATGTTGTTGTACCAACAGATAATCTAAATAGTGTACAGTATTGCTTAAATCCTTGAATTCTGTTGCTTCTCTAATAACAAAAAAATGTATCTGGTTCTTACCTCTTTTTCACAATTTGAATTAGTTCCCCCTGAGGCTTTGTCCAGCCTGATGAGTGCTTCCAAACCTACAACCTGCATAATGGACCCAATACCATCTTATCTTTTTATGGAACTGCCTTTTGTTTTAATTGGTCCCAGTTTAAATATTATCCATAAGTCACTATGCATTGGCTCCATGCCCTCCTCTTTTAAAACTGACATTATTAAGCCTTTGCTTAAAAAACAAAACTTGGATAAAATGATTCTGAGTAACTATCGACCAATTTCCAAACTTTCTTTTATGTCTAAATTACTTGAAAGGGTTGTTGTTGATCAACTTAATGCCTACTTGTCTGACAATAATCTTTTTGACAAATTTCAATCTGGCTTTCTGTCCCATCATTCTGCAGAAACTGCTTTGACCAGAATAATCAATGATGTGATGATCACATTTAATTCAAATTTAATGTCAGTGTTGCTGCTTCTTGACTTAAGTGCTGCTTTGACACCATAGGCCATGGCATACTTTTAAGCCGCTTGGAGAAATATAATGGCATCCAGGGGATGATACTTTCATGGTTTCATTCCTATTTATCAAACAGAAATCAACAGCTAAGTTACAACAATTAAATTTCTGAATTTTTTGAAGTAAAGTTAGGTGTATCCCAGCGATCAGCTCTTGGCCCCGTGCTTTTTTCCATCTATATGCTTCCCCTTGGTGACATAATTTGTAAATATGGTTTTTATTTTCATTGTTACGCTGACAATATGCAGCTATGTATACCTGTAAAGTCAAATGACCTTTTCCAACTGTTCAATTTAGATGCATGTCTATCAGAAATTAAAAAATGAATGAGTATGAACTCTCTGCTCTTATAAATGCTGATAAAACAGAATTATTGCTTGTTAGACCAGCCAAATATAGACATCTGTGTGAGAACTTGAGTGTTAATATTTATGGCTGTTCTATCTGTGAAAGCTGAACCATTAAAAATCTTGGAATAATTATCGATAATTGTCTCACACTCCAGTCTCATATCAAGGCTATTACCAAGACAGCATTTTTAAATCTTAGTAATATTGCAAAAATCCAATCTATTCTGTCCTAGCATGCTGAAACATTAATACATGCACTTGTTTTTTCTAGAATTGATTATTGTAATGCTCTTTTCTCTGGTCTTTTTAGTTGTGCCACTAGAAATCTTCAGCTCTTTCAGAATGCTGCAGTTAGAATCTTAATAAAAATGAAAAAAGTTGAGCATATAACACCAGTTTTAGTTTCCCCTCACTGGTTACCAGAGCAAACAAGAGCTGATTTTGAAATTCTTCTTTTAACATGTAATGCCTTGCGTAGAGTTGAATCTCTTTACTTACACCATATATTTGGAATGGCCTGCCATTATCATATTATTTGTAAGAGAAGCAGACTCAATTGTGACTTTCAAATCAAGACTAAAAATCTACCTTTTTTCCCTTCATTGCAATGTGCCTTAGAATTCAGTCAGGTCTATCATCCTGAACTGTTCCTTATTATATCCTTTGTTGACAAACCTTAACTTTTAATGATTTGATGTTATTTTATTTCACTTTTATTAGTTATTATTCCTTTAACATTTATACTGTTTTATTTTAATTTCTGTTTTATTTGCTTATTTTATAAAATGGCTCATGTATTCTTCTAATTTGTACAGTGTATTAGGACTATGTTGCATGGTGATTTTGCACTTTTAATAAAGTTAATTGCTTGATTGATAGCATGACCACTTTATGAAATATATGTACATACCTCTTTAGTTAAATAACTTTACCAAACAGTTTCATGGCTTAACAGACATCACTCCTCCTTTGCTATGAAAAGTACAAGATTTAATTTAAGCTGCTGTCCCTAACCTGTGCAAATATATCACAACTTCAACAACAACAAAAACTTCTAATACAGACAAACATCGTTACCTTGCACAAGTTATAGTATGATATTATATTGGATGCAATCTACTCAATGACATTCAGCCCACCATTATGGACTTGGTTAGGTATGCACTTCATTTTGCTGAGTACACAGCACGTGATAAGAAATCTAAAATACACATCTCTTTGTTTTTGAAAATGCCAGCACTGTTACCTATCTGCATATCACACTTAACTTTGTAATACACATCAACAACCTACAATAACCGCTTCATGAAGCAGCAAAAATGTAGACGGCATTAAAGAAAACACACACACATACACAAAATTAAACAAGGGGCCTAAACCAAAACAAAACAGAATAAACCCCTATTTTATTTATAGCTCATGGAGCTGCTATTTTTAAGAATGTGCCAGAAGCACACCAACAGAAGACTATGCTATTCAGGGAGAAAAAGTAATTACAAACTTTATTTCTTTGTTGGTAGACACTTATTGAAACCCACTGTATAATAAGTAATAATTTTTAGGTTTTAATGCCAAGTAGTTACCAGTTTGGGGTTTTAATAAATCAACTTTTAATCTCCTTTATTGCATTATTAAATACTGCTATTGCTGATATCCTTTAATATTAACTGCTGCACCAACTTCTTCAACAGCATATATACACCCTCGCCCTCTCTCCTGGATCCATTCATACTGTAGGTAATTTTTTTGGTTCTTGCACCCAATCCTTTGCAAACAGAACACAAGTTACAGAAGAATATAAACTACAACCACAGACAAATATCCCACAGCTTCCACAACCTACAAAGTACTTTCACACCTTGATTATTGAAGACTAATATCATTATAACACACATTGCTTCAGGCTTTTGGTTAAGTATTTCATCACATTCTTCCATTTGTTCATTTTTGTGTTTCCATACTTTTTTCTTTTATTTTCATTTTGAACTTGCACATTTCACCTCCTCTGACTACTTTTTCCATTCCCTTTTACTTGAGGACCTGAAAAACACATATACAATATCAACAACACCTTAACTTTGTCATCCCTTGGAGACTGTATTGACAATCCCCCACAACATGTGCTAAAAAATTTACATTCAGTCGTTGTCACGGGGGTCTGCTGGAGTCAATCCCAGCCAGCACAGGGCACAAGGCAGGAACAAACCCCGGGCTGGGCGCCTGCCCACCGCAGGGCGCACACACACACACACACACCACTAGAGACAATTTAGGATTGCCAATGCACCTAACCTGCATGTCTTTGGACTGTGGGAGGAAACCGGAGCACCCAGAGGAAACCCACACAGACAAACCCTCCTTACTGCGAGGCAGCAGCGCTACCACTTCGCCAACGTGCTGCCCAATTTACATTCAAATTTATTATATTGCTGGACTTCACCCTTTTTAAAATCACTTTTATTTGAGAACCAGAAGTATATAAGTTTCACTAGTAAACATTATTTTTTGTGTGTGTTTTATTTCATTTTGTTTATTGATGGGTCATGTGACTCAAGTTCGTTGTGTCAATGATATCAGTGTATGCCTGTGACAATGTGGGTTCGGCTCCATGCTCCCATCTGCTGTTCTGGAGCCCTTGTACCCTACACCATTGGTAAAGTTACCGATGAGCTAGACAGTGAGGCAACAACATAGCAGGGGGATGGTACAAAAGTGCTTTTATTTATAATCCAACAAAACAAAAAAAATGTTCAAATAAAGTGCAGTGCATTAAATTTCTTCATTAAATATATAATCCATAAAAGAAACGTGGTGGTTTAAAAATCAATACAAAAACAATCCTTTAAAAATGAAGTTAAAACAGCGCTGGACGAAGTCCTTTAAAATACCATTCAGAGCCCAATGTCTTCTATCCTAGCATCTCTCATCCGTCTAGGAACTGCAGCAGGCGAGACACTCCCTCTGCAGCGGTCTTTCACTCCTTTTCAAACAGGTCTGCAGGCCTCCCGATCCTGGCTTCGGTTGCGCACTCATCCCAGACTCGAGACTTGGTATCCTTAATGACCAGGACGCTCACATCAAGGTCTTCTCCACCAAGCCTCCCGACTCCCGCTGCCATCCCGGCCTTACACGACCAGTCGCCCTTCACTGGTCACTCCCGCTACTCGATCACTCAGCGGGAGCGACCACTACTACAACTCCTGGGTGTCAGCCTAACATCCAGGCTTCCGTACAGCTGCCTGCGAGCATTCACTCGCTTGCTCGCTCACCCGCGCTTTTTTCCCCCTCCCCTCCCCTCCCCCTCTCTCTCTCTCTCTCCAGCAACCTCCGTCTTTCTTTCCTTTCTTGTCCTACTCTTTTTTCCCCTTTTTAGCCGACTTGCGTTTCTATATAGGTCGAGAAGGCATAGCAGCTGCGGCAAATTAGCAGCTCCAGGAACAATCACAGATGCAGGCAATCTCTCACCTGTGCACTTAGGTGAGAAACGGCCACATCGCAAATCGCCCTGGCTAAGCCACGAGCGCGGTGATTGTGTATTTAAAACGGGCCTTTGCAGAGAGATATGGACCCGCTATACCACTATGCCCTGTTAGAGAGAAAGTATCCTTCAGTAAAACGTAACTCCCCAACATTAGTTTCTCTTTTTAAATAGTCTTAGCAGTTTATTTCAGTTTTGTGATCCATTTTTGATTTAGAATTTAGATTTATTCCAGTGCCTTGTCGGCCCACTATATCTTTGATCCCCCGGTTTTAACCATTTCCCTGGCTCTGAATGCAATCATGATTTGCATTATTATGTCCTCATCCTGCCTCATATTTTACATAAGCAAGACAGCATTTCAGGCAAACAGAATTTCAAGAGAGTTTCATGACAGATTACCAAGCATGAGAGAGACAGAAAAAGTAACACATGATATTCTCAAACCCATTTACTGCAGTTCAAGACTGTTGTGGGGTACAAAATCTGCAGATTTTTTGTACTTATTTTCATTTTATTTTGTTCAAGAGAAAGCAACAGATGAATTTAATACTTGCATGGACAGATAAGATATAAGGCAATTTGTTTTCCTAAATCACAATACCATTTGTTTGAACTGACCAGCAATTCAGGAAATTCCACAGGCTATTGATTACTTTAAAATGTGGACATCTGGGACAACAAGTTGCTAAACTGTTTTACTGTCTGAAACAGGAAGACATGCCAGTAGGTACTAAGCAACAGTGTTGTGCAAGTTCACACCTCACAAGAACTAGCTCAAAGTTCAGTTCACAAAGATTGAAATGAATAAATTCATGTCCATAGTTCACCATTTCAAGTTTGAACTAGTTTATG